>NC_058131.1:509402803-509454226 GCF_016433145.1 Gracilinanus agilis | reverse complement strand
GCAACTAATCCCAATACTATACAAATTATTTGATATGATAAGCAAAGAAGGAGTCCTACCAAATTCCTTTTATGACACAAATATGGTACTGATTCCAAAGCCAGGGAGACCAAAAACAGAGAAAGAAAACTACAGACCAATCTCCCTAATGAACATAGATGCAAAAATCTTAAATAGAATACTAGCAAAGAGACTCCAGCAAGTAATTAAGAAAATCATTCACCATGATCAGGTGGGATTTATACCAGGAATGCAAGGATGGTTCAACATTAGGAAAACCATCCACATAATTGACCATATCAATAGTCTAACAAACAAAAATCACATGATTATCTCAATAGATGCTGAAAAAGCCTTTGACAAAATGCAGCATCCATTCCTATTGAAAACATCGAAAAGTATAGGAATAGAAGGACCCTTCCTAAAAATAATAAACAATATATACCTAAAACCATCAACAAGCATTATATGCAATGGGGATAAATTAGAAGCCTTCCCAATAAGATCAGGAGTGAAACAAGGATGCCCATTATCACCTCTATTATTTAACATTGTACTAGAAACACTAGCAGTTGCAATTAGAGAAGAAAAAGAAATTGAAGGGATCAAAATAGGCAATGAGGAGACTAAGCTATCACTCTTTGCAGATGATATGATGGTCTACTTAAAAAATCCTAGAGAATCAACTAAGAGGCTGGTAGAAATAATCAACAACTTTAGCAAAGTGGCAGGATACAAAATAAATGCACATAAATCATCGGCATTTCTATATATTTGCAACACATTAGAGCAGCAAGAGGTAGAAAGAGAAACACCATTTAAAATCACCCTAGACAATATAAAATACTTGGGAATCTATCTACCAAAACAAACACAGCAATTATACGAAAACAACTACAAAACACTTTCCAAACAAATAAAACTGGACCTCAACAATTGGAAAGCCATTAACTGTTCATGGGTAGGATGAGCTAACATAATAAAAATGAACATCCTACCCAAATTAATTTACCTATTTAGCGCCATACCTATCAAATTACCAAAAAACTTCTTTACCGAATTAGGAAAAACTATAACAAATTTCATTTGGAATAAGAAAAGATCAAGAATATCAAAGGAAATAATGAAAAAAAATGTGAAGGAAGGGGGCCTACCAGTACCAGATATCAAACTATACTATAAAGCAGCAGTCATTAAATCAATATGGTACTGGCTAAGAGATAGAAGGGAGGATCAGTGGAATAGACTTGGGGTTAATGATGTCAGCAAGACAGTGTATGATAAACCCAAAGAGCCCAACTTTTGGGACATGAATCCACTATTTGACAAAAACTGCTGGGAAATTTGGAAAACAATATGGGAGAGATTAGGTTTAGATCAACATCTCACACCCTACACCAAGATAAATTCAGAATGGGTGAATGACTTGAATATAAAGAGGGAAACTATAAATAAGTTAAGTGAACACAGAATAGTATACTTGTCAGATCTCTGGGAAAGGAAAGATTTTAAAACCAAGCAAGAGTTAGAGAAAATTACAAAATGTAAATTAAATGGTTTTGATTATATTAAGCTAAAAAGCTTTTGTACAAACAAAAACAATGTAGTCAAAATCAGAAGGGAAACAACAAATTGGGAAAAAATCTTTTTAACGAAAAACTCTGACAGGGGTCTAATCACTCAAATATACAAGGAGTTAAAGCAATTGTATAAAAAATCAAGCCATTCCCCAATGGATAAATGGGCAAGAGACATGAATAGGCAATTCTCAGGTAAAGAAATCAAAAGTATCAATAAGCACATGAGAAAGTGTTCTAAATCTCTAATAATTAGAGAAATGCAAATCAAAACAACTCTGAGATATCACCTCACACCTAGCAGATTGGCTAAAATGAAAGAAGGGGAGAGTAATGAATGTTGGAGGGGATGTGGCAAAATCCGGACATTGATGCATTGCTGGTGGAGTTGTGAAATGATCCGGCCATTCTGGCTGGCAATTTGGAACTATGCCCAAAGGGCTATAAAAGACTGCCTGCCCTTTGATCCAGCCATACCATTGCTGGGTTTGTACCCCAAAGAGATCATAGATAAACAGACTTGTACAAAAATATTTTTAGCTGCGCTTTTTGTAGTGGTAAAAAACTGGAAAAGGAGGGGATGTCCTTCAATTGGGGAATGGCTGAACAAATTGTGGTATATGCGGGTGATGGAATACTATTGTGCTCAAAGGAATAATAAACTGGAGGAATTCCATGCAAATTGGAGAGACCTCCAGGAAGTGATGCAGAGCGAAAGGAGCAGAGCCAGAAGAACATTGTACACAGAGACTGATATACTATGGTAAAATCAAATGTAATGGGCTCCTGCACCAGCAGCACTGCAATGACAGAAGACAGCCCTGAGGGATTTATGGTAAAGATGCTACCCACATTCAGAGGAAGGACTGCAGGAGAGGAAACATATAAGATAAACAATTGCTTGAATGCATGGACTGAGGAGGACATGAATGGGAAATAGACCCTGAACAAGGACATTTGTTACAACCAGTGGAAATGTGCATTGGCCATGGGTGGGGGGAGAGCGGGGGGTGAAGGGGAAAGTAGGGGCATAAAGTATGTAAACAGATTAAAAATGAATATTAATAAAAAAAAAGATTTTCACAAAAGTGGAGGTATTATGTAGTGAGTTTTTAGTGGATATCCCTTAAGCTTTAAATTAAGAGAAATCAATTTAACAGAAGAAACAAAGACTATCCCTCAGAATGCTAGATTTATTTTTTTTTAACAATTGAGAAAGTAAAATCATTCCTTTGATTAAGCAGAGTGAACCTGGCAGAAATATTCAAAAAAAACTTTTGTAAATTGCAGATTAAAATGAAAAGTAAGTAAGTTATTAGGCCACTTAATTGAACTTTTTCCAAACTTTGAAGTGAAGTACAAATTACTCCTGTAATTTATATGACTATAAATTATATGACTATTATGTACTTAAATTCTTAAGAATTGTTTTTGTCTCCTCTCCTAAAAGAAGTTTGTGTAAATAACTAGAACTATATGTGATGCTTACTTGGGAAAATTCTTTCTGTTATTCCCTTGATAAATTTTTAGAACTCAATGATTCTTTAAAGGATTTTTATATATGCTAAAAAACATCTTAAATAGTGGAATAGGTCATAATTCAAAAGTTAATAATTATATGCTAATATTATAAGGAAATTAGTAAGCTAAAGATTGGTAAATCTATCAATTAGTTTGAAATGATATTAGAATAAATGTTATTATTTTTAACCCTTACTTTCCATCTTGGAATGAATACTGTGTATTGGTTTCAAGGCAGAAGAGCAGTAAGGGCTAGACAATGGGGGTTAAGTGACTTGCCCAAGGTCACACAGTTAAGAAGTACGAAGCTAGATTTGAACCCAAGACCTCTCATCTCCACACCTGACTCTCAATCCACTGAGTCACCCAGCTGCCCCCTAGAATAAATATTGTTGAAAGGATAATGTTTGATGGGAAATTTTTACCATTGGGAAGTGGGGAATTTTGTATATTTATTTTTTGGGGAATAATAGTACCAAAATTTGCATTTTAATTTGAAGGTAATATATGGAGAAAATATAGTGAGTTAGGCCTGCCCTGAAAGCATGAGTTCTTTGTTAAAATCATATTTGAACAAAATGTAATTATGTGCTCTGAAAAAGTGGGCTAGTTGGATAGATTAAAATTTAATAAGTTTTTTTAACACAGAACCTGGTAAGCATTGTATATTTGTTCTGTAGTTTATTGATTGGATGTAAAAGTCTTATACTAGATAATTCTGCAGGAAGTTTTCAATGTGATTGGTATAAATGAATGTACGACAAAAAAGGAATTTTGTTAATTATGTGATCTTAGAAAAGTTATTTCATATTACTGAATTTTACTATAGATAAAATTAATGCCTGACATGAATTTGATAGACTCTCTGTTGGAACTTGTGTTTAAAGTTCTATCCAAGAACTTTAAAAGAACTAAGGTAAGTTCTTTTAAAATCTGGATTCCTTTGGGTCATTGATCACACTGTTATAGCTTTAAATGCTAAAGAAATGATGTAAATCATTTGAAACTATATGGCAATGAAATGGATAATACTATTTTTACTATGGAATTGCTGGGATTCTTGGAGATCTCTGTTCCAAGAAATCTTGCATTTAATTGGGCATATTTCAAAAGTGAAAATAATTCTTAGTGAAGCAAAATTTATTTGAATTATAATGACAAAATCAAATAGAAGAAGGTGGGAGAAGTGCCCAGTATGAATATGAAGTGAATATGAAATATGAAATTGAATATGAAAGAAACAGTTTAAGGGACTTTAATTAAAAGTCCATTTGAAGGAGCTTTTCATTGAAGGCCCTTGAGGGAAATGTAATATAAAGACTCTTTTTTTTTTCAAACCTTTACCTTCCCTCTTGGAATCAATACTGTATATTAGTTCCAAGGCATTAGGGTGGCAAGTGCTAGGCAATTGGAGGTTAAGTGACTTGCCCAAGGTCACAAAGCTAGGAAGTATCTGAAGCCAGATTTAACCCCAGGAGCTCCCAAGACAGAATATGAGGAGTTAAAGGAAGAAAGTTGTAATCTGCTTCTACTCTGAGCCATTGGTTTGAGGATTAAAAGTTTGAATGTTTTATAAAGGCTAAAATAAGTTTTAAGCTCAGGTTAATTTATAAACACAGACCCATTTTGTAATGTTTAATTGCTTTAAAAATTTCCTTGTTTCTGCACTACAGAGAGAAACCTTTTGGGGTAAAAGAGGAACAAAGTTCAAGTCCTCCTAAGAATTCCTAGATAAATAAATTATAATAGTATGGAGAAAATCTTATCAGTTAGGTCCATTATTGAGTGATAAGACTTAGTAAGGCCTGGAAAAATATTGGAGAAAGAGAAAAGAAAAACTGCTAATCACCATGTAGGAAAGGTAAAAGGAAAAAATCTCACAGAATTCCTTTATCTGTAAGTTTTCAATTTGCATGAGCAAGGTCACCAAGGCTCACTTGGGTTATGGAATTTTTAAACAATGAAATTGGACTCATTGAGAACGTACGAGTCTATTTATAATACAGAAATGATTTTTTATGATTGATTTTTATGGTAGGATGAGTTAAGGAAAGAGAACTAAGTGAAACCTCTTATATGCGTGTGAGTCCTGCTAAACTTTTATAATTTTATTGTTTATTCTATGAGAATAAATTTAATTGTATTTAGCCCTTCGCTGTGGTTAGTGGAACTTACCATTGCTGATGAAAAGCTCTTGAGACTGCAACTCATATCATTGTGAGCTTTGAATTCAAACTTGGCTGTCCCATGGAGCAGTAATCCACCATTAGAGAAAAAGCCACCAATTACTCAGACAGAAATATAATCCTGAACTGTCACAGATGGAGATCCTAATCAGGAGAGCTAAGGTGTGATCTTTTTTTATGCTATTTCCTTTTGAATAGAAATGTTCCTATCTACCTGAGTATTCCTGAGGCTGGTTATGAGGTGAAAGTGTTACTGTAAGATTGACTGACATGAATCCAAACAAAGATAAGGCTATGGTGTCCATGTGATGAATCCCTCCGTGCCTTTAAAGCTCATGCCAACAGGGACAAGCTCTGATGCTATTATAATTCCATCCTGGCTTCTCCCTTTTGTAGCAAATTTCTATAATCAGAGCAAGTAGTTGATAGTAATAGGAGCACAATCCAAATACGTAAATGTATAATCATTCCATATCCCAAATGACTAAAGTAAATTGGTATTTGGACTTGTCATCTGCCTGTTAATACATGGTCATGTGTAAAATTAAGTCCATCTGAATGTGGTCAATAACTGAGCACATTTTACTCTAGGCAACCATTTGGTATATGCTATTTTCTATATACAATTTGAAATTATTTACCCTAAGTGTATCTGTATCCCAACCCACATTTTATAGTCAGTCTTAATTTGGGTAATCATTGAACTTGAGGGTGGAGAAGTTTATTTGCAAAAACTGTTGTTGCTTACATTTTTTTTAATAGAATAGCATTTGACCCTCCTAAAGGAATTAGAATGGAAAGCTTTGAGAAAGCAACACATTAGGTAATCCTGAATATTAAATGTAAATTATTCTAATGGACATGTAAAAAACTCTGAATTTTTACATTTTAACTGATTCCTTATTTGTATAACATATCATATATTGTTAATAAGATAAGACCCACAAGGCTTTCAATGGTTTTTATTATCTCAGCTAGTTACTAGAAGCAAAATTTTCTAAGTTGTATTAATTTGCATTTAGAACTGCTTTGTAAAAGGAGCATCTAAAGAATCCCTATAAGTAACCTGGAACCAAAAAAGCAAATCTATTAGAGAAGAAATCTATCCCAAGATATCCAAGAGAAGATATTTTTTAAGAAAAAAACAACCACACAAGACATCTGAGATCTGAAATGAAATTTGTGGACATTCCGATGGGCTACCAAAATGCAGAAAGACTTGATATTATTTAATATTGATATTTGTTACTATTGTGGCAGAAAGTTATTAGCTGAGACACCAGAAATAAAACAAAGACTCCAAGCTAAAAGGATATAGGTTGATTGAGAGAGGGTCAGTCTCACAATAAAGCCGGACTCCAGCTGGCAACTGAAAACCTTGAGCTTTGTGAGCAGCCTCCTTGTAAAGGAAATTATGACATAAGCCTCGAATCAGCAGATATGTATACACTGGGGTTTTACATGTAGGGTGGAGATCATGCAAAGTGCATGCAGCATAATTTGTATATATCAGATGAATAATTTCTCGGCACAGCCATGTGACAATATAGGAATAGAACAAGATGACTGAAGATATATAGAAAGTCAGAAGTTTGAATCATTGGGGGTCAATATCAGAATCAGGCATATAGAATTTCACATTCACACTATGTTATGTAAATGATATAAATATATTACATATGTTTTTGGCTAATGTGTTCTCATAATAGATTATGATAAAAATTATGTCCCACCAAGTTTTTTCTTCTTCTTTGGCCATTGGCAAATTGCCCCTCAACCAAAAAAATGGAGGAAAAAATGGGGGAAATGTGAAATGTCATGGGTTATTATGTTTCTAATGGTTTTTGTGATATTTATACTTCCTTCAGAAACATCAAGATTATGCAATGGTGATGTATGCTTGGAAATAACTGTAAAGTTCAGGCCCTGAAAGGTCAGCATTCTCTGAATGGTGCCCATGTTTTCTTCTCTCTTATCAAAGTTGCATCCTGGTGTATATTTCTTGTGCTGGATAGAAATTACATTACTACATTCTAAAATATCCTCCTCCCCTTTTTCTTGAAATACTATACAAGCCTAAACCATCTTCTAGTTCCTTATGGGGGCCCTTGGATCTCTCTATACTCCCCCCTACCACACACACAGGTATGTTTTCTAATTCTCTCAATGAAAATAAACATCTTTGCTATAGAGCTATAAATGTTCCTTGTTTGGTTTTAAGGTTGATATTTCAGTTCAATCCTTAAATCATTTGTTAATCACATACTATGTTCAAGGTACTGAGCATGCTGAAAAGCTTCCGTTGCTCTGTGATCCTATCAGGATAAGATCCATTTGTAGAAATGTTACCCCAAACAATTAAATCAACCAGCATTTATTAAGCAGGACTGTCTGCCTGTCGTTATTCTAGGACCTCAAACAAAATAGTGTAATAGTCCCTGCCATCAAGCAGCTTCTATTCTAATGGAAGAGGCTGTTTGTTTCTATGTATATATAGAAAATACACATAAGGCAGAATGTAACTTTGAAAAAGCAAGCCCTAGCAATAGGAAAAAGCAGAAAATGCTTCCTACAGAAGGTATCCTTGATCTGAAATCTGAAGGAAACTAGGGATTCTTCAAATCAGAGATGAAGAAAGAGTGCATTCCAGAAAGGGGGAAATAGCTAGCACAAAGAAAGGCCTAAAGTTAAGAGATAAAATGGCCTGTGTGAGAAAGAGCAAGAAATCTAGTACCGTTAAATAGTATATATTAGTATATAGTATATAATATTAAGAAAGATAAGAAGGAGCCAGGTTTTGAAGAGCTTGAAATGTTAAAACAAAGGAACCTCTAAGGGAGCTACTAGTAACATGATCAGAACTCCACTTTGATTGCTATGTAAAGGATGAATTGCAATGGGGAGTAAATTTGGTCCAGGAGACCAAGTAGGAAACCATTGCAATAGTCCAGGAAAGAGAGGAGATGAGGGTCCAAATGACAGCTTTCATAGATTTCCTGTGTGGGAGGCCAATAAGAGAAACAGAGTCTCACATAGATAAAAATCTGAGACTCCTCTTTTGACCCCTTTTGTGATCCATACCTTTTCTTATTGGAAAAACATTATAGCCTTATTGAAAAGCTTTAAGTTCCTAGCAAACTAACAGGTACAGAGTTAATAATTTCTCTCCTTGATAATTAAGAAGCCTGAACTCCAAAAAATATATTACTTAAACAATCAAGGTCAGAACTGGACAAAACTAGACAAGACTTTATCTGGCCAGGTGCAATCCTGTAAATCAAGAGTACAGGACTCAATTATTTAGGATCTCTATGAAATATATTTCTGCTTGCTATTTCCCTCAAATCAGTCATACAGTTAATTTTGATGTCAGGTACATTTAGGCTTTAGTTTGTAGACAGGAGTTAGCTATCCTTCTGATTATTATAATAATGTGGTACAAATATTACAGGTTATTGTGGGACAAAAAGACCTGTTTAATTTAGTAAGATTAAAAGCAGATCTGTGGTTTATACTTAGAAATGTTCATTTATATAAAGATGCTCATTTGTTCCAGTGTTTTGATTTCTTAGAACTCTTTTTTTTACCTATCAGTTAGCTGCAGAATTAGAAAATAGCCATTTTTGTTACATAAAAATTAATACAGCCTCTTCACTTTTACACAATGACAAGTGCAGGTCTTTATTTCCAACCTTGAAATAGGTTATTAAATCCTTCTTTTCTACCATTGAGCCTGTGCTGATATGTGATGCGTGTAGATTGGCCCCTGATTGAAAAAAAATGTTTCCAGACCAAGATTGTCTTGAAAAAAAAAAAGAAATATATTTCTGCTCCCAGAATTAACCTCCTACTAATTGGTGGTTGGAATTTGGCCTTTGACCCTGGACCTATCTCTCTACTTTTTAGACTCTAATGGTTTTTTGTATAATTTGTAACCCCTTCACAGCTATAATTCTTTCTCTGTGCTCTTTGTGTGAAAACAGTATATATTAAACTCAAGACTCCATGGCAAGTTGGAGCAGTTATGAGCTAAGCATTTAGTCTGACTTTTCTCATTCAATCCGACGCCACTAAACGCCACTCAGTACCCCCAAAAATATAGAGCTGGTTCTCTATAGTCCTATTAGTTCTATTCTTTATTCATACAGACCCCTCATTGTCTCTTGTAAAATAGCCTTCTAATCGACCCCCCTGTATCTTCCCACTCCAATTCATCCTTTACAGAACTCCTAAAGTAATACACCCTAAAACCATGCTGGCGAACCTATGGCATGCATACTGGAGGGGGATGCTCCTCTCTCCCTCTCCACAAGCACCTGACGACATTTCTCACCTCACCCACCCCTCTGCCCTGCAACCTAATGGGAGCACTTTCTCTCTCCCCTGTCTGGGCAGGGTGAGGGGCTCACATGTAGGGGTGAGGGTTGCATTTTGGGTGCTCGCTCTCTAAAAGGTTAACCATCCAATTTGGAACTATGCCCAAAGAGTACTAAAAGAATGCCTGCCCTTTCATCCAGCCATACTATTGCTGGGTTTGTACCTCAAAGATATCATAAGGAGAAAGACTTGTACAAAAATATTTATAGCCTCGCTTTTTGTGGTAGCAAAAAATTGGCAAATGAGGGGATGTCTTTCGATTGGGGAATGGCTGAACAAATTGTGGTATCTGTTGGTGATGGAATACTACTATGCTAAAAGGAATAATGAACTGGAGGATTTCCATGTGAACTGGAAAGACTTCCAGGAATTGATGCAGAGTAAAAGGTGCAGATCCAGGAGAACACTGTACACAGAGACTGATACACTGTGTTACAATCGAACATAACGGACTTCTTTACTAGCAGCAATGCAAGGATCCAGAGAAAGGCTGAGGGACTTATAAGAAAGAAAACTAGACACATTCAGAGGAAGAACTGTGGGAGGAGAAACACAGAAGAAAAACAACTGCTTGAACATATGGGCTGATGGGGATATTATTGGGGCTGTAGACACTAAAAGATAACTCTAGTCCAACTATCAATAATATGGAATTAGGTCTTAATCAATGATACATGTAAAACCAAATGGAATTGTGAGTTGTCTAAGGGGGGGGGGGTAGCAGGGTTTGGGAGAGAGGGAAAGAACATGAAACATGTAACTATGGGAAAATAGTCAAAATAAAAATTTTAAAAACATTTAAAAACAAACAAATAAATAAACAGAAGGTTTGCCAGCACTGCTCCAAAACACATCTGATCAAATCACACACTAACCTCCCACACAATCAGCAGGGTCAAATATGTTTTCTGCCTAGCATTTAAAGACCCTCATAGCCTTGTTCCTTCCTGCTTCTCTAGTCTTCTTACTTTCCTCCAGGCATTCTAAAGTCAAATTTTATCTACTTACTTGCTTGTTCTACACATGACATTCAATCACTCATTTCCATGCCTTTGCACTATTCCCATGCCTGGGATGCTCTCCCTTAGTCTCTTCAAATTATTCATTTCCTTTAAGACTCAGCTCCAGTGAGAACTCCTCCTGGGAAGCTTTGCCAGTACCCACATAGAAAAAGACCTAAATGAAAGATTCAGTGAAAGTAGAAACAAGCATTTGGTAATTGATTAAAATTTTCAGGACATTCAGTCTTGAAGAGATTTTCCATTGACTGTTGTAGGGTATCAATTTTCCTTGCTATTTCTTTGGTCCCTTTTTCATTCTGTAGTACTTTGTTTCCTTCAGGTATTCCTCCAGTCCCTGTGTCCAGGTGCCTTTGTTTTTTTCTCTGAAGTTTTACCTAGACTTTGTAGAGGGTTGGTATCCTCTTCAGGTTTCACTTCCTGAACATCTTTCAAACCAGAGTATTTCCTCCTTATGGTCAGAGTTGTCATCAATCTGTCCTCTTCTAAATGGTGTGGGCAGAGCCTATGATACCATGAGTATAATGGGCCATAATAGGCTGTTCCTTCAAGGGTGTCCATGTTCTAGAGTCCCCCTCTGGACCTCTCCTTGCTGTAGACTTGACCTAATGTTCATCCTCACTGAAGCTAGGCTCAGGGGTTACTTCTGTGCTGGGTTCCCAACATAGACTTCAGTGACTGCTTGGGCTGGATTTTGTTTAGGACTTTTGTCCTGAAGCTTGGCAAAGCCACTGAGATCCAGCTGATCAGTCAGAAATGCCCTGAGGCTTCTTCTCTCTGATAGGTTAGAATTGGATTGGTACATCATTGGGATTGTGTCAGCCTCAAGCTCTTATTTCTGGAGTGCAGGGCTGGACAAGTCTTGAATGTCCTAAGGCTACACTCCTTCTGGAACTGAGCACACAGATTTGTGGAAGTTTCATGTGGAAAAATTGGGATCTTCCCAGAATACCAACCAGAGCCACAAGATTAGGGCAAGATTTGATCTTGGCTGGCCTTGGGTTCTCTAGGGCTCAGATATGGAATGCTGGGATTCCACCCAGAAAGCTACAAAGATGATTGTTCTAAAGGGACTATTCCAAGAACTCTGAAGAATCCTGAGTTATAAGGATTCCTGGATTAGATAAGGAGTCTGGAAGTAATTTCTTTCCATGACCTAGACGAGATCATGTTTGGATAGAGGGTTTGAGAAAGATCTGGGATTCTCTCTGTCCTAACAGATAACCATCTTAATTTGGGTCTTCTGTGATTTGCTTAACTAGTTCAAATCGTTTGTAACAAAAAGAAGGCTAAAATCTTGTGTACACTAGATCTTTCAATTAACTGTTTGCCTGTAAAAAATGTGGTCTTTACCACTTCTTCAAAGGGTCATTTGAAAAATCAGCCAGTTATCTTCTCAGATTTTTCATCAAGGATACCCTTTACATAATGATACATTACATAATGATTTTCATAAAAATGAGAAATATCATTAACACAAAAGACTTTATGAAAATGAAAAATCACATATGTAGAGCAATGGTTATCTTTATTGTTTGGGGAGATAATTTTAACATCAATATTTTTTCCTTTTCTTTTCCAACTTTTCATTTTCTGAAATAGCTTATAAAATGGTTGATAATTCTTTTAATGTTTTCTCACCTCTATCACAAATATGCTTGGTCTTGTCCAACTGCTTTTTCTGATATCTTCTAAGGTCTCATTTCAAATTTTTCATGTAGCACAGCAAGCTTTAAAGTGTTAATGTTCAAATGAAGCAGATTCTTTCTCAAGATAGCAATTGTTTATGTAAATACTAAAAAAAAGTGATGTTTTCCTACTATTTGTTGACTTGCCAGTTTCCTCTGGGAGTTCTGTGAAGTATTTCACCAATTTTTTCATAGATTTGTTTTCATTTCTATTACTTATCTCTGGTTTTGTGAAATACACTTGTCAGTGACCTTCTGTAATCTAACTACACAATGTTTACAAATGAGTTTACACC
Organism: Gracilinanus agilis; assembly: GCF_016433145.1. Classification (NCBI taxonomy): domain Eukaryota; kingdom Metazoa; phylum Chordata; class Mammalia; order Didelphimorphia; family Didelphidae; genus Gracilinanus; species Gracilinanus agilis. The sequence goes on along the minus strand of NC_058131.1, from coordinate 509,441,562 downwards.
TTCAACAACATTGCTTTTAACTATCAACATTTTTGCTTGGAAGAGAGATCAAAGGTTCAGTTACTAAGTGATTCTTGAGCTTTTTAGGCTTTTCATTTTAATGAGTGAGCAACATCAGTGAAGATCATGATCAATATGTTTGTCTTTTTCCAATCCCACCCCCATTTTTTTGTTTTCCTACTTTTTAAAGAGATTGTGGTGAAATTGTAATCATTGATATCATCTCATCTTTGTCATTCCTTTTCATTTGATCTTAATTTGATTTTTATTCTAATTAGTAAATGCTGTAATTGAACCCAAACAACTCAATCAGTTTTAATTCCTACATCAGTAGCTAGTAATTTCCAGAATATTTTTTTTTATTTTTCATTTTCCATGATATGAGTTTGGGCTGGCTTCCAACCCTCCAGTTCCACTTTTTTTCCAACTCTCAAACATTATCTCCACTTTTTCCTTCTTCACTCTTGTCTCAAATGAAGAGAGAAACCTTAATCTTGCCAAGGACAATCCTTTTATATGAACCCTAGATCCCATTCAGTCTTCTCCAGCAGATTATGCCCACTATAATTACCATTCTTTATCTTATCTTCAATCTTCTCCTACCTACTAGCTCCTCCTGGCCTACCTTGTCTTCCTTATGCTTAAAAACTAATTAACAAATGAACAAGTAAAAATAATTTGACCTAATATTCCCACTAGCAATGTTCCTATAGCTTTCCTTCCATTTGTAGCTGAGCCTCTTTAGAAGCCTTTACCTCCTCTCCTTTCATTCTTTTCTAAACCCTCTACAACCTGGATCTCACCAAAATTACTAATGATCTCTTAATTGCCTAATCTAATGGCCTTTTTTTTCAATTAGTATCCTTTTTGACCAATCTATAACATCTAACATCTTCTTCTCTTGGATATTCCCTCATCTCTGAATTTTCACAACACTGTTCTTTCCTGGTTCTCTTCCTATCTGGCAGACCATTTCTTCTTAATAACCTTTACTGATTTTTTTATCCAAATAAGGCCTCTGCCGGCGGCCCTCATGTCTTCATTCTCTGTCTCACTTAGTCATCTCATCAGCTCCATGAATTCAATTATCATCTCTATGCAGATGATTCCAGAACTATGTATCCATTCTTCTCTCTTGCATTACAGTCTCACATAGCAATATGATGCTAAATATTTATCAAGCAGTTCTCAAAAATTTTGTGTACATAATCAGTTGAAATTCTACTTTTTGCTAATGTCCTTTTGTGATGCCTTTGGCTGCCAGAGCTTTCCTGCTCAAATTACCTTCTATATATCTTTTATGTGCCCAGCTATTTGCATATCATCTTCCCCCATTAGACAGTAATCTTGAGTGCTTGGGCTATTTTTTCCTTTGTTATATTCCCATAACTTAGGACAGTTTCCTAGCACTAACTGAATTTATAATAAATGCTTGTGGACTGATTCCACTTTCACATTAAAAAGTCATCATTTAATAAACATTGCATTGATGCAATTTGAAGAATCATGAAAAGCTCTTTATTAGATCTTGTTACCACTTGCTTCTCTGCCACAGACAATGGCCCAAAAACTTTAACTATCTTCAAAGTCATCTTTTTGTCATCATGAGTACCGAGAAATGAGATGATTAAGAACCCCCAAAATGGTGTTTCTATTTGCTTGGGATGCAAAAAAGAATAAGTTGCATTATCACCTTTATTGACCTCTCTAAACAGATTCTATAAGGAATCATTTCATTTTAAGTTATACCTTCTTTTGTCTTAGTTTCATTTAGCCAGAGATTATCAGTACTAGGGGATTCAGGTCTTCTGAGTCATTGATCCTTGGAGAAAGATCTTGAGTTTTAAGTACCTAAAACTATATTAATGTTTATTAACTTAATAAACTAGGTGCAGGGATTTTTAAGATAAAAACAGTCCTTGATCTTAAGTTTACTTGCTTCTAGGATTGGAATATGCCACACATATATAGATATGCATATGTATATATAGATAAATAGTTGCATTTGTGTATGTGTGCATACAAATGAGTAAAAACAAGGACATTTTAGGAGAGAAAGAATATTGTCAATTTAGGGCATGATCAGGAAAAATGTTGTATAAGAGGTAGTGCTGAGCTAAGCCCAAATGGAAATGAAAGATTATAAGAGGCAAAAAGAGTAACTTGAGTAAAATAATGGGGGCAGTAAATAAAATGCTGAGTTCAGAGAATAGTTAGTAAGAGAGTTTGGCTAAAATATAGCATAATTAAAGAAAAAATGTACTATCCTTAAAGGAAAATAATATGGATTAAATCTGGGAAAACTTGTTTGGATTCAGAAGGTAGAAGACTTTAGGTGGCAATTTGAAGAATGATGAATTTATCTTATAAGTAATGGGAAATTACTGAAAATTTTTGAGTAAAAAGGGAAAATAGTCAGATATATGTCTTAGCAAGATTATTTTGGCAGCTGTATGGAAGATGGGTGGAAAAGGTTAGCAAATGGAAGCAAAAAGACAAATTAGGAGGCTACCATAATAGTCCAAGCTGAAAGGTGGCGATGATTTGAATTTATGTGTTGACTATTTGAATGAAAGGCAATTGAGAGAGAGAAGAGGAAACAAGCACTGTGCTAATCACTTTAAAAACACCATATCACCATACCCCAATTGACAGTTGGTCAAAGGATATGAATAAGAAGTTTTTAGATAAAAAAAATCAAAGCTATCAACAATCATATGAAAAAATGTTCCAAATCACTCTTGATTAGGGAAATGCAAATTAAAACAATTCTGTGATACCACCTCACTATCAGATTGGTTAATATGATGGTAAAGGAAAATAATAGATATTGGAGGGGATGTGGCAAAATTGGGACACATGCATTGTTGGTGGAGTTGTGAATTGATCCCACCATTCTGGAAGACAGTTTGGAACTATGCCTTAAGGGAAATAGCCCTTGCTCTCAGGAAGCTTACAGCCAAATGGAGAGACAGTTCAAATGGGGACAATGGCAGCCTGTAAAAGGAGTTTCTGTCTAGAAAGTTACAAGAATAGTGAGAAGAGCCATACAGCATACATTCACTGTCATTCCCTTTCATAGAAAATAATGATAATGTTGGCTTAATTCCTCTTTTAGAGCAGATATGGGGGTGGGGGAGAAAGATGATAAACATGGCTACAAGGTAGGTGGCAAAATGTTCATGGTGCATGAATATTAAGCATGGTCTGGGACCAACCAGATATGGCTAAGTTTACACTCACTGGTGAATTAAATAGCCCCAAAGGTAAGTATTAAACTGAGTAGATTAACTTATTGCAAGTGAGGTGCAGGGGCAGAGCCAAAATGGATGGCAATATGTCTCAATATTCTTAATGTGGATAGGTTTGAAACAGAATCTGCCTGTAGGATATTCAGGTGAATAAAAGGCGATTGGTATGGGGATAGAGAACTAGAATTAAGGAAAAAAAGATTATAGCTAGTCATATCATCTTCATATTGATGATAATTGACTAGGACAAGAAAGACTGATATCAAAGCTAAGGACTTTGTGCTATCACAGCTTAGGGCTTCATACATCAAAATGAATGTCAAAGAAACAGGACCAGGATTGACACAGGGTCAAGAATAGAGAGTACTTTCACATCCTCAGCCATTTGGAATTTAATTATTGTTCTGATAGCAGGTCTGAATTCAATCCAATCCCATCTCAGATGATGATGACCTTGAATCAAAACTCTGTATCTTAATTCCTCCCCACCAACTGCCCAGCATTTGGAGAGAGAACACTACACCTAACCCTATCCTTCCAACATCAAAGGATTCAAAGATGATCCAACCCACTGGTACCATTGGCAAGTAAATTCTGTTCTGTTGATCCCAATGATTTATAATCTCTGTCTCCTAGGGCAAATACCAAGCATTGCCAACTATTCCTCTTCACAAACTTGTCACCATGTCAAAGTTTTGTTTTTCTTTCTTTTTTTCCTCCCAGTGGGGGTTGAAGGGAGGTAAGAGGAAGGAAAAAATTAATACTTCATACTTGAGAAATAAATCATTTTAAAAACATTTAAGGTCCTTGAGAGCAGGGATTAATCTTTTTTTGTAATCATATTCCCTGTATTTAGACAGTGCCTTGAACATTATTACTATTATTATTTTTGTATAATCAGATAATTATAATATAGTAAATGTAATAAATATTCACTAAGTAACACTAAATAAACCCTTTTTATTCATTTATTTAGTCAATCTCCATGCACTACTAGCTTTAGAAAAATATTCAAAATTTAAAATATAAACTTACCAAGACAATGGGAAGTACACTTGAGACCAACTACTGCTACATCATTAGCACATGGAGATCTTGTAATAATGATACGTTTCACATGGTCAAGGAATGGAAAAAATCTTTTCATGGGCAAGACTTTTCCAATTTTCCACTGAAGAATAGGCTCTGTGGAATGAGCAAATTTAAGTGTTAACATTTATACCTGTATTTGGGAAAATTAACCATTTGGTTACATGCCTTTAAAAGCTTTGAAGGAGCATCATGCTAAGTGCCTACAGGATACCTCTATACAGATGTGTATTTGGTCTCTCAACGCAACACATTCTAAACTAAGCTTACTATATTTCCCTCTAAACTTGCTTCTCATTCTGACTTTTGTTATTTTTTTCCTTGGTGGCATTTTTACCATGTCTCCCACTTTAAGGTTAGCACACTGTCTGGCACATCATAGGCTTTGAATAAATGTTTATTGTTGGTTGATTGATTACTCTCTCACCTCCCATACCTCTCAGTGCCCATATCCTATCCATTTCCCTTTCACAATATCTTTCATATTGGCCTTCTTCTCTACTCATTCCCCCACCCCGCCACTCCACAACCCCTCGTCATCACCCTAGCTCAGGTCTTTATTTACAACTGCTTGAACTATTGGAAACATTTTATAACAGATCTTCCTTTGTGGCTCTTCTCTTTCCAGTCCATTCTTCATACCACTGTTCACCCAACTTTCCTTAGGCATGGATCTGGTTACATCACACTTTTCTGCATCAGCCATTTGCTCAAATTTCCTCAAGGCCCTAAATAATCTGAGTTTTCCAGGATTATCTCTTAAAACCCATTTCCCTTGGACTGATCTCTGTCACCAAATATAACTTGCTTTTTCTCACTCTATAATTTTGGTCCTGTTCAACTCAATTCAGTTGAATAAATATTCATTAATCACCAGCTCTATAAAAATAGAGCAGTAGGGCAAGTAGCACAGTGGATAGAGTGCTAGGCCTGCAGTCAAGAGAACCTGGGTCCAAATCTGGGACTTCCCAGCTTTGTGACCCTGGGCAAGCCTTATTTAACTTCAATTGACTAGCTCTTACCCCTCTTCTATTTTAGAACAGATACTAGGTAGAAGATAAGCCTAAAAACAAACAAACAAACAAACAAAACAGATCAGCACCTTCTCTGCAAATTTCTTTCAGAGAGTTTGCCCCTGACAGTGAGAGGTTGAATTTGTTGCTCAGAGATGCACAGCCAGTATTTGTCAGCAGTGAGATCTGAATCCATGTCTTCTGGACCCAGAGGTTAGCTCTATCCATTACACAGCACTGCTCCTCAGTCAGTGTCATACAAGGCACTCTGCTATGCACTAGCAATTAAAGACAGAAGCAAGAACATCCTTGCCCCTAAGAAACTTTCTTATTCCTGTTTTTGTTATTCCATATATGAAGAGGGAGGAGGTGGGGAGGATACAATATGAATACAAATTAGTAGGATAATTAAGGAGGGGAAAAGCACTAACTAGGGGGATCGGGGAAGACTTCAAGGAGGAGGACACATCTGAGATGATGCTTGATGATAGACAAAGATTCAGTGAGTTAGATACCAAGAAAGCATATGTTCTAAGCATGTGAGGTGGGGGGGAGGTGGGAGGACGGGGCTGCAAATACAAGAATTGGAATGTCAAAATCAGGAAAATAGCTGCTAATCCTACATAACTGGAATGAAGAATCTGTGAAAGGCATTAGCAGGAAATGATACCGGGAAGGTAGGTTGAAGCTAGGAGGGTTTTAAAGGACAGGCTGCAGATTTACATTTTATTCTAGAGAGCATCAATTTCCTAAGGCATCAACAAAGGTTTTGGAGAAAGGGGCTTTATGTTGTCATACATGTGATATAGGAAGATAATTTTAGAAGCCGTGAAGAGGGTACATTAGAGAAAGCAGCTACTAGAATCAAGAAAAGCAATTATAGAAGGCAATTATAGAAGGGTAAGAAGTAATGAGATCCTGAACTAGAGTAGGGGGTATGTGAGTAGAAAGCAATGGACACCTGCTAGCTGTGTGATCCTAGGAAAATAACTTCTCTTGGCTTCAATTTCCTCAGCTATCAAATAGGAATTATAGCGCTTGCCTCCAAGGATGGTTTTCCAAACCTTTAAGTGCTATGTAAAGACTAATTATTATTATGTGAGAAAAGTAGGGAAGTGGAATGGCAAGGTTTGGCATTTAATTAGTTATGGAGGGTAAAGGAGAAGAAAGTATCAAAGATGGTTCCAAGTTTATAGATCCAGTTGACTTGGAAGGTGATATTACCTTCAATATAGAAAAGTTTAGAGGAAGGCTAGGTTTAGTGGAGAAAATAATTCCATTTAGGACATGTTCTGTTTCAAACCTAAGGACTATATAGGAGAATATGACAAGCAATCAGTTAAGGTACATACATCACTGGAATTCAGAGGAGATATTTGAGGTGGATATATAGTCTTGGGAGCCATCCAGAGAAGTCATCCAGAGAACACAGTGATGAGACCACTAATGGAGAAAAGAGAATGAAGTCCAAGACAGAGGCTTAGAGAGTACCAAAGCCAAGAGACAAGAGAAAATGACATTTTACCAAGAAAACTGAGGAAGAGTAGATAGTCTGTTAGGAGGAGAAATAAAAAAGAGTAGTATATAAGCTAAGGAAGGAGAATCTATCTAGGATAAGTGTTCCATGCCATATAAAACAATCTAATAACATAAAGGGCATAGAAAGTGTTCATTTGTATTTGATAGGGAAAGTTTACTCACAAAGAGTTTTCTGTACCAATAGAATCACTGATAGTATGTCAAAAAAATCAGAATAATTGAAGTATCCAGAGTGGGGTAAAAAGTTTGGTTAAGGACTTTGAGATCATAAAATAAGGGAAACAATTAAAGGAAAGAATAATGATTAGCTTTTTTTTCTCTTATTGATATTGCTAGAATTTCTAATGCCATGTTAAATAATATTGGTGATAATGGGCATCCTTGTTTCACTCCTAATCTTATCAGGAAGATTTCTAGGTTTTCCCCTTTACAAATAATACTTGCTGATGGCTTTAGGTAGATGCATATCATTTTTAAGAAAAGGTAGAGGGAGTCAAGATGGCCCCTTAGAAGCAGAGAAAGTCAAGTCCTTCGTGAAAACCCTTCCACATCAATCAAAAACAAAAGAGACAGAAAACCAAATCAACAACAGGACAGACCTGGGGGACCCTCCTGCTCAATTTAACTTAGAAAGTATGCAGAGAAGACTGAATTTTAGGGTTTAAGGAAAAGAATGAAAGAAGGTTCTAGGACCCCTTCCCCACCTACTGCGACCATAGCAGGAATGGAGGCAGCTGGAAGAGAGGTGCAGAGAGGAGGGCAGCCTGGCTGCAGCCTTCAGCCACCACTCTCTATCTTGTGTCTCAGCCTCTGGAGATTTTGGCCTCAGAGCACATCCAGCTCTGCAGATCAGCTAGGCCAGGCTTAATCCTCTCTATCAATATGGCAGATAAGAATCCTTCAGGGGTCAGGGAAGCTCAACCTTCAACACCTCTCCCCCACCTATAGCACTGAGACCCATAGTAAGAATTCAATTGACAGGGATCTCAAGGTTAAGGCTGTAACCCTGACAGAGTACCTTGGTACCACCACAAGAAGCTCAGGGCTCTGACTGGGCAGTAGGTAGGGAGGCAGCTAGCAGAAAGGAGTAGAGAGGAAGAAAAGGGTAGCTACCCTCAGCCTCCACACCTTCACCTTCACCTTCAGCTTCTGCTGGCAGCTGGGGAAGATCTGGTCTCAGGGCTCATTAATACTCCATCAGCCTAATCTAGTTAATCAGCAGACCAGAGAAGCCCCTTCAGGACAGAATAGCCCAAACATACAGATACAGCAAATAAACAGAGAAGCAAGAATACAGCCAAAGACAGTGGGGAAAGAAAGTGGGAAATGAGTAAAAAAACAAAAAAAGAAATTACAATCAATAGCCTCTATCCAGGTAATGAAAAAAGAACAAATGGAACAGAAGAAGACCAAAGAACACCAAAAAAAACATCTCAGGAACTCCAGAGAATTGGACATAGGCTTTGGAAAAAACTCAAAAAACAATTCAAAAAACAATTGAGAGGCTGAAGACAATTGAAAAAGAACTTAAAGAGGGCAGCTGGGTGGCTCAGTAGATTGAGAGTCAGGCCTAGAGGTAGAGGGTACTAGGTTCAAATCTGGCCTCAGACACTTCCTAGCTGTGTGACCCTGGGGCAAGTCACTTAACTCCCATTGCCTAACTGTTACCACTCTTCTGCCTTAGAACCAATACACAGTATTAATTCTAAGATGAAAGGTAAGGGTTAAAAAAAGAAAAGAAAGAAAGAAAGAACTTAAAAAGCAAAATAGGTCATCTGAAAACATAGGAACATGAACTAAAACAAGAAAATAATGTTCTAAAAGCCAGAATTCACCAGCTTGAAAATGAGGCAAAGAAAGTGAAAGATGATCTATAAAGAAAAACAGACCAAAAGGAAAAGGATGACCAAAAAGCCTGGGATTAAAATCAGTCTTTAAAAATTAGAATCTAACAGCTAGAAGCAAATGACTTCTTAAGACAGCAAGAGTCTATAAAACAAAATCAAAAGAATGAAAAAATTGAAGAAAATATAAAACACCTCATTGATAAAACAACAGACATGGAGAATAGATTCAGAAGAGACAATTTAAGAATTTTTGGACTCCCAGAAAATTATGACAAAATAAAAAGCCTAGACCTCATTCTATAGGAAATTATCCAAGAAAATTGCCCCAACATCCTTAAACAAGAGGGTAAAGTGGAGATTAGAAGAATCCATAGATCACCTCCTGCATTTAATCCCCAACCAAAAACCCCCAGCAATGTTATAGCCAGACCAGACCAAAGAAAAGATACTACAAGTTGCCACAAAGAAACCATCCAGATATCATGGAGCCACAGTTAGAATAACACAGGACCTGGCTACATCCACACTGAAGGAATGGAAGGCATGAAATATGATATTCCAGAAAGCAAGGGAACTGGGTCTACAACCAAGAATCAACTACCCAGCAAAATTGACTATATTCTTGCAGGGGAAAGTATGGTCATTAAATAAAAATGAAGACTTCCAAGCATTCCTAAAGAAAAGCCCAAACTTAAACAGAAAATTTGATGCCCAAACACAGAACATAAGAGAATCACCACAAGGTAATTAAGAAAGGAGGGGAAAAAGGGACCCAATAAGTTCAAATAATTTGTATTCCTTTAAGAAAAGATGATGTTGATAACTCTTAAAATAGTTATCATCAGGGTAGCTAGAAGAAGTATACTTAGAGGGCACAGTGACAAACTGTATAGGATGAAATGTCAAAAAATTTTTAAACTAAGGGTAAAAAAAGAGGAAAATACTAAGAGAAATTGGAAAAGAGATAAAATAAGGAAATTTTAGATTTCATAAAGAAGTGCATGGGGGAGGAGGGGAGAAGACCAATACAAATGGAAGAGTGAAAGAGGTTAAATCTTATCTGCTTTGAAATTAGCTCAGAGAGGGAATAACAATCAGATCCATTGGGGAGGAGAATTGTATCATGCCCTATAGAGAAATATGAAGGTAATAAACAAGCTGGTGGGGAGGGGAGCAATACAAGGGAGGGAGAGGTTGGGGGGCCATTTAAAAGGCACTATAGTAAGAGGGGAATAAATAAGAGGGGAGGGGTAAGAAGGAGATTAACATTAGGGAGAAGAAAAGGGGGAGACAGACTAAAAAAAAGTTGGAGGGTGGGTAAGAGGAATAAGAGAAAAGGCAGAATCAAAGGAGGAGGTCAAAATGGAGGAGAATACACAGACAGTAATCATAACTATGAATGTGAACAGAATGAACTCTTCAATAAAAAGGAAGCAGAAGGCAGAATAGATAAAAAACCAGATCCTACCATATTTTATCTACAAGAAATACACTTGAGACAGGTAGACATGCTCAGGGTAAAGATAAGAGGGTAAAGCAGAATTTACTGGGCCGCAACTAACAAAGAAGGCAGGAGTAGCAATTATGATCTCAGACAAAGCTAAAGCAAAAATAGATCTCATTAAAATAGATAAGGAAGGTAATTACATCTTGATGAAAGGCATTATAAATAATGAAGAAATATCAGTACTCAACATATATGCACCAAATGGTATAAGTACAGCATTCAGATTTCTAAAGGAGAAACTAAAGGAGCTTAAGGAGGAAATAGATAGTAAAATAATACTAATGGGGTTCCTTAATCTTTCTCTATCATTACTAGATAAATCTAACCAAAAACTAAATATAAAAGAAGAGAAGTGAAGGAAATTTTAGAAAAATTAGAGTTCAAAGATACTTGGAGAAAAATAAATAGGGATAAAAAGGAATATACCTTCTTTTCAGCAGCTCATGATACATATACAAAGATTGACCATGTACTCAGGCATAAAATCATTGCAAACAAATGTAGAAAAGCAGAAATAATAAATGCAATCTTTTCAGATCATAATGGAATAAAAATCATAATTAATAATGGCTCGTGGAGAGGAAAAATTAAAATTAATTGGAAACCAAATAATCTAATTCTTCAAAACTGATGCTTCAAGGAACAAATCAAAGAAACAATTACTGATTTCATTGACAAGAATGACAATGAGAAAACAACTTATCAAAACCTATGGGATGCAGCCAAAGCAGTACTCAAAGAAAAATTTATATCACCGAGTGCACATATCAACAAATCAGAGAGGGAAGAGGTAAAAGAACTGGGCACACAATTTTAAAAATTAGAAAGAGAATAAATTTAAAATTCCCAGATAAAAACTAAATTGGAAACCATAAAAAAATCAAAGAAGAAAGTAATAAAATTGAAAGTAAAATAACTATGGAACTAATGAATAAGACTAGGAACTGGTACTTTGAAAAAATAAAATAAATAAAGTAGTGGTTAATCTAATAAAAAAAGAAAGAAGAAAATCAAATTAACAGTATCAAAGATGAAAAGGCCAGACTCACCTCTAATGAATAAGAAATTAAAGTGATAATTAAGAACTATTTTGTAGAATTATATGGCAATAAATATGAAAATCTAGGTAAAATGGGTGAACATTTACAAAAATATAAATTGCATAGAGGAAACGGAATACTTCAGCAATCCCATATCAGAAAAAAGAAATTGAACAAGCCATCAAGGAACTTCCTAAGAAAAAATCCCCAGAGCCAGATGGATTCGCAAGTGAATTCTCTCAAACATTTAAAGAACAACTAATCTCAATACTATACAAACTATTTGACAAAATAAGCCAAGAAGGAGTTTTACCAAATTCCTTTTATGACACAAATATGGTACTGATTCCAAAGCCAGGCAGACAAAAAGCAGAGAAAGAAAAATACAGACCAATCTCCTTAATGAACATAGATACAAAAATCTTAAATAGACTAGCAAAAAGACTCCAGCAAGTTATCACAAGGATTATTCACTATGATCAGATGGGATTTATACCAGGAAAGCAAGGATGGTTTAGTATTAGGAAAATGATCCATATAATTTTGACCATATTGACCATATTAATATTGACCATATTAACATCACATGATTATCTCAATAGATGCAGAAGTCTTTGACAAAATACAACACTCATTCCTATTGAAAACACAAAGTATAGGAATAGATGAGCCTTTCCTAAAATAAACAGTATATATTTAAAACCATCAACAAGCATCATCTGCAATGAGGATAAGTTAGAATCCTTCCTAATAAGATTAGGAGTGAAACAAGGATGCCAATTATCACCTCTATTATTTAATATTCTACTAGAAATACTAGCACTAGCAATTAGAGGAGAAAAATAAATTGAAGAGATTAAAGTAGGCAATGAATAGACTAAACTATCACTCTTTGCAGATGACATGATGGTCTATTTAAAGAATCCTAGATTATCAACAACATTAGCAAACTTGCAGGATACAAAATAAGTCCACATAAATCATGAGCATTTCTATGTATTTCCAATACAAATCACCAGCAAGAGTTAGAAAAAGAAATTTCATTCAAAATCACCCTAGACAATACAAAATATTTAGGAATCTATATGCCAAGACCAACACAGTAATTATATGAACAAAACTACAAAATACTGTCCACACAGTTAAAATTAGATCTAAATTATTGGGAAAATGTTGATTGCTCCTGGGTAGGACAACCTAATCTAATAAAAGTGACAATCCTATCCAAATTAATTTATTTATTTAGTCCTATATCTATCAAACTACCGAGAAATTTTTCATAGAATTAGAAAAAAATTATAACAAAGTTCATTTGGAAGAACAAAAGATCAAGAATATCAAGGGAACTAATGAAAAAAAGATGTGAAGGATGGGAGTCTAGCAGTTCTAGATCTTAAACTGTACTATAAAGCAGTGGTCATCAAAACAATATGGTACTGACTAAGAGACAAAAGGGAGGATCAATGGAATAGAATTAGTGTAAATGTCCTCAACAAAATAGTGTACAAAAAAAACCCAAGATCCCAGCTTTGGGGACAAAGACCCACTATTTGACAAAAACTGCTGGGAACATTGCAAAATAGTATTGGAGAGATAAGGTTTACATCAACATTTCACACTCTATATCAAGATAAATTCAGTATGAGTAAATGACTTAACTATAAAGAAGGAAGCTATAAGTAAATTAGGTGAACATAGAAGAGTATACCTGTCAGATCTATGGGAAAGGAAAGAATTTAAGACTAAGCAAGAGACAGAGAATATTAAAAAATGTAAAATGAATAATTTTGATTACATTAAATTAAAAAGGTTTTGTATAAACAAAACCAATGCAGCCAAAATTAGAAGGGAAGCAACAAATTGCGAAAAATCTTTATAACAAAAACCTCTGACAAAGGTCTAATTACTCAAATGTATGAAGAGCTAAATCAATTGTTCAAAAATATCAAGCCATTCCCCAATTGATAAATGGGCAAGGGATACGAATAGGTAGTTTCAGAAGAAGAACTCAAAACTATCAAAAAGCACATGTAAAAGTGTTCTAAATCTCTCATAATTAGATAAATGCAAATAAAAACAACTCTGAGGTACCACCTCAGACTTAGCAGATTGGCCAATGTAACAGCAAAAGAAAATAATAAATGATGGAGGAGTTGTGGCAAAATTGGGATATTAATGCATTACTGGTGGAGTTGTGAATTCATCCAACGATTCTGGAAAGCAAATTGGTACTATACAAAAAAGACTTTAAAACACTAACTGCCCTTTGATCCAGTCATACCATTGCTGGGTTTGTAACCCAAAGAGATAATAAGGAAAAAGACTTGAACAAAAATATTTATAGCCTCACTCTTTGTCGTGGCAAAAAATTGGAAAATGAGAGAATGTCCTTCAATTGGGGAATGGCTGAACAAATTGTGGTATCTGATGGTGATGGAATATTATTATGCTGAAAGGGATAATGAACTGGAGGAATTCCATGTGAACTGGAAAGATTTCCAGGAATTGATGCAGAGTGAAAGGAGCAGAACCAGGAGAATGTTGTACACAGAAACTGAAATGTGGCACACTCAAACATAATAGACCAGTGATTCCCAAAGTGGGCTCTACCGCCCCCTGTTGGGTGCTACAGTGATCCAGGAAAGTAGTGATTGCCACAGGTGCATTTATCTTTCCTATTAATTGCTATTAAAATTTTAAAAATTAATTTCCAAGGGGCTAAGTCATATTTTTTCTAGAAAGGGAGCGGTAGGCCAAAAAAGTTTGGGAACCACTTTAATAGACTTTTCTACTAGCAGCAATGCAATGACTCAGGACAATTCTGAGGGACTTATGAGAAAGAAAGCTATCCACATCCAGAGAAAGAATTGTGGGAGTAGAAACACCAAAGAAAAGCAACTGCTTAATCACATGATTCAATAGAGATATGATTGGGGATGTTGACTTTAAATGATCACTCTATTGCAAACAGTAATAATATGGAAATAGCTTTTGAGCAATGATACATGTAAAACCTAGTGAAATTGCTCATTGGCTCTGGGAGGGGAAGAGTGGAGGGGATGGAAAGAACATGAATCATGTAACCATGGGAAATATTCAAAATTAATTAAATAAATATTTTAAAGGAAAATTTAGATACCTCTAAATAAATTCTGTTGATAAAATAATCTTAAATTAATTTTTAAAACCATCCAAAAAGTTGTCCCTAAGGGCTTATTCAATATTTTGTCATTGTTCTTTCTTTTTTTTAATTTGGGTTTATGAAGGATTCGCAAAGTAATTTTTAAAAAAGAAAAACTACATACACACACACACAAAACTTGTATGTAGTGTTTGCACTGGTATAGAGATGAAGCACTTAAGCATATACTATCCCAATATTTGTTCATTGGTAATGCCTTGTTTTAACTCAGATTTCTGGGGCTGTGCTTTGTGGAGATTTTTGAGAGAGAAACTAGAAAAACAAATATCAAGTATTAATTCTCCATCTTGAGATTAATATGAGCAGATATGGGGCAAGCCTTGTATGTTAAATGAGTACTCTTTCTCTGCTCTTTATTTCTGAGACTACTATGCCATTGCTGCTGCTGCTGTTGCTGCTGTTGTCACTAAATGGAAGTGATGGTCAGGGATATAACCAAGCACCCTCTGACCTATCCTCCTTCTTTTGCCCTTCCCCCCTAGAAAGGAAACAATCTCATTAACTGCTCTCCTCTTGAGTTTTTGTCTCTCCTTCCTTCTCACATAGGGGAAGTTATTCAAAGCAAAAGCAGATTTCTGTCCTCTTCTCCATACTGACTGGTTCCTATCCAAAAAAAATACTCTCCTCCTCTTTCCTTAGTCTACCTTCTCTTGCCATCATTTTATTCCTATTTATATGAAAAAAGTAAGAAAAGTGGCTGAGTTTTGGAGGGAAAGGCTGGGATCATAGCGTAGAGACCAAATCCCCGCTTCCACTTGAGACATAGGGAGGGGAGATGAGGATGAGTAGTGAACCCATGGGAAATTCACAAATCAGTGTAGGTGCACTGAGAATGCAGTCCTCCTTGACTGCTCCAAGTTTCCATGAGCACCAGAATTCGATACACAGAGAGAGATCACGAACATAAATGCAAATTGATTCATAGTCCTCAGATACTTGAGCCCTTGAGACAACAGTTAGCCAAGACCCAGGAAGAGGAATCTGTGTTATGTGCATACCTTTCATGCAGGTCTCATTTGGATATGTGTTAAAATGAACACCTTACACAGGGGAGGAATATATGGTATTCTTTACCTATGCTTACACATGGCTTTTGTTCAGTCACTTCAGTTGTGTGTGACTCTTTGTGACCACATTTTTGGGGTTTCCTTGGTAGAGATATTGGAGTGATTTTGCCATTTCCTTTTTCAAGTCACTTTATAGATGAGGAAACTGAGGCAAACAGGGTTACATGACTTGTTCAGAGTGACTGCTAATAAGTATATAATAATAATAATAAAAATAAGGACAGATTTGAACTTAGAATTGGAGTGTTCCTGACTCCAGACCCAACACTCTATCCACTGTATCACTCAGCTACACTGCTTACTGTGGAGGTCCACCAGTGGATACCTACCTTATATCTTCTTATATTATTTAAATGTTTGGATATGACTCCATTAAAATGAATATGTGGTAGTCCCCTCCCTAGATTCTTCTTTGCAGGTGGGTATCCTCATGCAGAATTGGATACACACATGGCCAACAAACTTTAGACATATAAAATATAATAAATAAGTCATCTTTGTAATCAGGTAAACATTTCTCCTATCTAGAATGGGTCTAAGTTCCTTGACTGGTAATGGTTGGGAGGAGGGATTTCAGAAGGAAGGGGAGTAGTTAGTCTAGATGATATTTAAACTCAGTTTTCAAACTCTGTGAGTCCATAATTTATTTTTATTTTCAATTCAGAGGAGAGGGACTAATTTTTCACCATACCATACTTAAGAAAGGATAAACAGCATTTCAACTCTGTGTCATTCATTCATTAGTGAAAATGTACAATATTTCTTTACCTCTGAGAAGATCCAATAGGGTTCCTTCAGCAGTAAAAGTTTCTAATCCCTCTTGAAGTGAAAGGGTGACAAACCATTGTTCTACTGGAGTAATACCTGTTTATAAACAAAAAGCAGAGAATCATTAAGTGGAAAGAGAATCGGTGAACAATTCCTTACATATCAGTACATACACCAAAAACAACTGTAAGTAGTTAGGGAGAAATTACTGTATAACAAGAATTTTAAGCTTATCCTACCTATTTATACTTCTAAAGAGTACATTGTATATTTCTGCAGTGTATTATGTCTAGAGATAGTACTTGCTTAGACAACTATGACAAGTTTTCTTTCCCATGAGCAACTTTCTGTTTCATCTTGCTGTAATCAATTATTTATTAACATGTTACCTATTTTTTCTTTTTTTAAAAAACCCTTACTTTCTGTCTCAACAACAATTCTAGGACAGAAGGAAAGGGCTAGGCAAATAGGGTTAAGTGACTTGCCCAGGTTGATACATCTAGGAAGTGTCTAAGGCCAAATTTGAATCTAGGTCTTCCCAACTCTGTCCACTGCATCTCCTAGCTGGCCCAACATATATCCTTTTTACTCAATATTTTTTAAACCTCATCTACTGATTTTCACTAATTCAACTCTATATACCTTTAAGAGGGTCTTAACTTTTTACCTTCTACTCCCAAATACCTTTGACCCATCCTCTTTTAAGTTTTCTATGTTATCCAAAGATTATAATCTTATTCAACTCTATTCAGCTCATATCAATCAATGAGTATTTATTAAATGCCTACCACATCTCAGGCATTGTACTTATCTCTAGAAATAAAAAGACAAAAATCATAACAGTTCCTGTCTTTAGAGAGCTTACATTTTGTTGAAGGAGACCATATGTATATGGAAGTACATGCAGAATAAATATAAAGTAGTTTCAGAGGGTACTAACATCTGATGGAACCAGGAAAGTCTTCATGAAGACAACAGAGCTTGAACTAAATCTTTAAAGAAGTGAATCTACAAATTGGAATAAATAAGGAAATAAGGAAGGGAAAGAGGAAGAGAAGGATGGGAATGATATACAATGTTAGATGCTGCAGAGGTCAAGAAAGGTGATGATCGAGAGGAGATAATCAGATTTGCCAATTATGAAGTAACTTTGAAGTGAGCAGTTTAAGTTGAGTCATTAGATAAGAAGCCAGATGGCAAAGGATTGATGAGTAAGAGGAGAGGAGGTGAAAGAAGCACTGTAAACAGATTGTTTTTTTTCTTTGACTTTGGCAGAAAGGAGGTGGAAAAATAAAGCTCAATAATTTGTTGGAATGGTAGGAATATTTTCTTTAAAAGATGGAGTGAGCTTGACCATATATCACTGCAGTTGAGATGGAGCCACTCGATAGGGAGAGATTCAGAATGAGGAGGGGATTTCAATTGAGTTGGTAGTCTGCTGGAGAAGATCTTAGGGTTATAGTATAAGAACTATAAGGGCCCACAGAGGTCGTGTAGTCTAAACCTCATTTATAGTTAACTAAATATTCAGACACCTTAAATGGTTTGTCTAGTGTCACAGAGACAGTAAGTGGAAGGGTCAAGATTTGAGTCTAGGTTCTTAGACTTCAGATCCAACACCCTTCCAATCTACTTTATCATGCTGATGCTAGAGTAGGAAATTGAATCAAGGTCACATATTAATATAGGTATGTCATATATATAATATACATATAAATAAGGTAACATATTAATATATAATTCTATCTACATCATCCATATTATGTCCCAATGAAGTATCTACATCTAATTGTACATCATATTCCAGACCAGTGATTCCCAAAGTGGGTGCCACCGCCCCCTGGTAGGTGCTGCAGGGATCCAGGGGGTCGGTGATGGCCACATGTGCATTTATCTTTCCTATTAATTGCTATTAATTTTTTTTAAAAATTAATTTCCATGGGGCTAAGTAATATTTTTTCTGGAAAGGGGGCGGTAGGCCAAAAAAGTTTGAGAACCACTGGTCCAGACTATAGCAATTTTTTTCATCAAAATTTTTTTTCTATGAATGATTAGTCCAACCTCTTTTGAGTTGTTTTGAGTATTATTTAGGACACTGTTCCACAGTGTTTTCAGGCCCAGTGCCATTAGTAATAATAATAATAACTAACATTTATATATCACTTTTAGGTTTGCAGCTGAAGTCAGCTAGATGGAGTGCTGGGCCTGGAGTCAGAAAGACTCAACTTTGTGAATTCAAATTTGGACTCAGGCATTCACTAGTTTGTGTGACCCTGGGCAAGTCATTTAACCCTGTTGATCTCAATTTCTTCATTTCTAAAATGAGCTGGAGAAGGAAATGGTAAACCACTCCAGTATGTTTGTGAAGAAAGTCACAGATGGAATTCCAAAGAGTCAGACATGACTGAAATGACTAAACAACAACATCAAGGTTTAGAAAGCATTTTGTAAACATTATCTCATTTTATCTTCACAACCCTGGGAGAGAGATGCTATTACTATTCCTATTTTACAGATGAAGAAACTGTGACAGTCCAAGGACAAGTGACTTGTCCAGAGTCACTCAGATAATAAACATCCAAGACTGGATTTCAGCTCAGGTCTTCCTAAACTCCAGGCCTGGCTCTCAATACACTGATGATACCCTAGAGCAAGAACATTAGCAAGATTTTGTCCTCTTCAGGGCATCCTCTTTCTATTTAATTTCTTTGTTGTCTATCCTCTAAACAGTGGCAAATCTCTCCTCAAAATGTATTGCAATGCTTTTTCTCTACTATATAAATGATCCTCAAAGGGTCACTAAACAAAGTTGTCTTTCCTTACATCTAGCAAGGACTCTTGCATGATATGAGCATCTTCCCACCATGCCAGTTCAACATTCAGTGTTTTTATCAAATAATGAATATCCCCATAACCATCATCACAACTAATCTATAGGGGGGAAAAGACTACACAGTACATTGTTACCTTTATTTCGTGAGATAGCTTCTCTGGGAATTTTTATAATCCAAGAAGGGATTTCACTTTCCTTTAAAAAACAGATAACAGGTCATAAAAAGTTAATTTGGCATCTTTCACTAACATAATTTAAAAGGAAATTTAAATAAATATATTCATAAGCATTCTATCTTATAGCCTCACTTTTTCTTCTGAATCTTAGGGTTAGTTCTACCAACTCAGTGAAGAAAAAGTAAAAATAAGGAAATATAAAGCACAAGCAAATTGGTTAAAAAGCCATCCTCCCAAGTAATGAATATATCATCA
Source organism: Gracilinanus agilis (assembly GCF_016433145.1). Taxonomy (NCBI): domain Eukaryota; kingdom Metazoa; phylum Chordata; class Mammalia; order Didelphimorphia; family Didelphidae; genus Gracilinanus; species Gracilinanus agilis. The sequence continues at coordinate 509,421,975 of NC_058131.1, read as the reverse complement.
TTTTACTAAGAATAATTTATATGTTAAATTTTAGAATTCACATTGATCTTGTCAGATTAATAATTTAAGAATTATCTCCATTTTACAAATGAGTCGTATAAGGTTCTAAAAAGTTAATTAGTTTCCTAGCAAGAGCCCACAGCTTAAAAGGGAGAAAGTCAAGTTTTTCAAACCCAGATTGTCTGATACTATATCACAGTACCTCTCTGTATATGTATCAAAGATAAGATCCAATATTTATTATCATGATTAGCTAAAAAACTAATGTAAGCACTATGTCATTAGAGCTCAAAAAACTATTTCCAGCACAGAAATGGAAAACTAGTGGCTGGCCTCATCTTGTCAATTACAATGTTTTCCTTAAGCACTAATTAAGTGCCAAAATAATGAATGAATGAATGAATGAATGAATGAATGAATGAATGAATGAATGAACAGGGCATGAATCTTACCTATATCTAGGAAGGAGGCTATGACTAAGGGCTCAGACATAACCATGGGAGGAGAAGAGAATTTTCCTCACCAAATCAATGAATCATCAATTGTTGGGACTTCAAAAAAATTTTTTTCTACATTGAACAAGCTACCATCCCAACATTTAGCAAAGTTATCAAAATTTTTGTTTGATAACTGCTCTGACTCTGGTTTCTCTTACCTAGAACAGTATTCTCAGCAATAACTGTGATTTAGACAATCATTCTGTAACATGATGTCTTATTTTTTACACTCCAAAAAGGAATGGTATTTTTTTGTCACCTGGGTACAGCTCATTTAGTTAAATGAATAAACAGAGAACATCTAAAAATTGGGTTTGTATTTTTTTTGCCAAATTATCTGAGAAATACTTGCATATATATGTGTATGTATGTATGCATACATATATTCCATTTAACCATGGAAGTGTAATGACTGAAATTAACATAAGCTGAGGCAATAAAGTTCTAAGCATGTTCAATTTATTGATAAGACTAGCAGTTACTAATAAAAATGAGTCCTTAGTTCCTCCTAAAGACACACAGGTGGGGTTTTTATAAGATTTCTTATACTTTAAAGAAAAATGGATAAAAATAGAAAGCATGTTGGCAGGAAATAGAGCTAGATTATCTGGTTTTCATTGATGGAAGGAATCAGACTTCCTCTCTTATCACTATGAAAAATGTACTGGTTTTGTCTACCCGAATTCTTCTAAGGTAAGCTTAGTGGTGCAGAGATAAGCTTTTCTTGCTACAACTCAGAGACAAGGAAATACAACTTAGTTAGTTATGCAAAATATCAGTGGAGATAAAGAATGACATCAGGTATAAAATAGAATCAATTTGATTTTCTCAGAAGTCAACATCATTTCTGATATTGTTCATGACTGTTTTAATTAACTTTATCTTCTTTTGACATTACTTCCAAAATGTCTGACTAGTTCATCTATAATTCAATATCAACAAGGTATATATCAAAAATATTTTATTTACAAGAACAATGTTGTTAATGGAAAGAAACTACATGTGTTGTGATAGGTATCACTGCTAAACATAAAATATCACAAAATAAAATTACCAATGACAAATTAAAGTAAAAGGTGCCAGCATAAGTGCTGTTTGTAACTGTCAAGCTGGGTGCAAGTCCTCTTGATACGAACAGATGAATAGTTTCATTTCTATTTTCATTAATTTTTATTCCAGGCATGAAAAAACATTTGACTTCCTTTGGAAAAGAAAAATCAAAATATCAAATGTGAGTAAATAGAAAAAGAATAGAGTGGCGGCTCATATCAATGGATAAATAAGGGATAAGGTAGGAGAGGCAGACAGAACAAAAGATTGTATTATTTTCAATTTCTTTGACAATGATAGAATGAATTAGGTGACATTTATACCTGGTACAGTCACATTTAGAATCTGAGAAGATCTGATTACAACAAAATAGATATTATAGAAACTACCTCTACCTAATAACCTTTATAGTACTTAACATCATGGCCATAAAATGATTATTTGGATGGGTATGGTGGTGGTATTGGGAAGAGCATTCATTCATCCATTCAGAATCATCTCTCCTCAACCCAGAAAAGAATTAGATATATTTAAAGAGAATATAATTCTATTACAAAGGTTGGGCTGAAACCATCCTCATTTAGACTTAACTAGATGAGAATATTTTTTGTTTAAATAAAACAATCAGAAGTGAATATGAGTCTAGACACCTCCTTGAGTTACTCAAAGTCATTGTGTAAGAATAGGCTATGTGCAAAGTAATGTATTTGAAAGAAATAAGATGTCTCAGACTCAAGGGAAGATATTCTGAATACCTGAATTGGAGAGACTAGAGCAAACATAGCATTTTGAGCATCCTATGGAGAATAGAAGACTGAGTGTTGCATAATTTTTTTTTCTAGTCACAGGTACACAAATGATAAGCAAAATATCCAAGCCATAAAGAAAGAGGTTTATTATGGGAGGGCTGATCCCACAACAAAGCTGGACCCCTGGTCACGACCAGAGGACCCTGAGCATTGTGAGAGACTTTTCTTTATGCCCCAAAGAATTACACAACTTTTATACCAGCACAAAAATAGTACAAAATAGTCATAACCCTCAAAGAACAGAGGCATCCAGAAGCAATATTCATTGGTTAGGTCAGGTAGGAAGCACTCCTTATTTATCCATAGGTTAGGTCAACTAGGAAACAGTCCTTATTGGGTAAAAGAAATCTTTTGACCATGACTTAAGAATCACTTGATGGGAAGGGGGGAAGCAGTGATCCCTGGGTAGTGATGAGTGGTACCAGGTTCTGAACTAAAGGTCAGAACATCCTGATGTATAATGGATCACAAGTTAGGATGCCTGCTATAGCAAAAATGAAGTGTGGGGCTGGCACTAAGGCCTTTCAAAAGCAGTTATTTCCTTAATCCAAAACCTTAATACTTACACCAGGATATTCACAAAAGCCTGCTAAAATCATGATTTATGCTAACTATCTTAGAATTAAAAAACCGGAAGACAACGTAGCCAGACAAGCATTGAGCTGGAACCCTTCAGGGAGGAGGAAAGTTGGAAGACCAAAACAGACCTGGCGAAGATCTGCTGAAAATGAAACAAAAACGGTCGGAATGACATGGGCCCAGCTGGGGGAAGTTGCCCAGAACAGAGTCCATTGGCGTGAGATGGTTGCGGCCCTATGCTCCTAAAGGAGTCAACAGGAATAATAATAATAATCATCATCTTAGAATTATAATTATAAGTATCTCAAGACTACTGATAACATTAAAATCTAATCTTTATATAAGGGGTAGGGGATTTTTTCACTCACATGAGGAATGATAGAGGAGAAAGCTATTAAAAAGAATCATTGACTCTGCCACTTTAAGAAGAGGGGTCCCTCTGAGAGAAACATCACAAAAATATTAGCTATTTTCCAGCTTCCCCTCCCTAATACCAGTCTATCCAAAAACAATAATATAATCTGTTGTTTCATTACCCAATTCTTCCTAGTAAACTGGAATTTTGCCTCATTCACAAAGAGCTTAAAAAGGAGATGAGATATAAATAAATATAAAGGTTAAGCAGAGATCCTAACTTCTATATAAGTATTATGAATTTTCCTGAGTGCTCATAGTGATACTAATAAACTCAGAACTTTTCATATAAAATAAAGTTCCTATGGCCAAAGAAGAGGGAACCAAGTGTGTCTTTAGGCCATTACATTAACACCCAAGCTTAAAAAAGTTGATTTTTATAAGAGGGCATGACAGTATCAATAAAAAAAACTATACATCAAAAAAATATGTAAAGAGTTAAAGTATGACTATAACTTACCAAGTTTCCCACGGAAAGATATAGCTTGATTATGGCCTCATTTAAAAAAGATTTAGAGGAAGAGCAGTCTAATTTTGAAGTAGTGACTCCTAAATGATACAGAACAATATATGTCAATTGATATATTACAATTTCTACTAAGACCATTATTTTTAAATGTTAATAATGACTAATTGGAATGAATACAGAATTCATATTATTTCTTTACAAGGCGGGGACGGAAATTGTCACCTGTTCTAATTATAGAGAACTTGTCAGTGATGTGCAACTACTGAACTAAAACTGCAAATGTTAAGTGATTAATCAATTAGCATTTTTAATTGTCAACTATGTGCCAGGCACTGAGTTAAAAGTTGGGGATACAAAAAAAGTGGCAAAAGGTAGTATGCCTCCAAGGTACTCATATTCTAACAGAGGAAACCACTGACAAACAAATATATATGACAAGTTATATACTGGATAAATGGGAAATATTTAAAAGATAGAAGGCACTAGAATTAAGACATATCAGGGAAGGTTTCTGGAAGGAGATGGGATTTTAATTAGTATATAAAATAATCCAAGGAAATCAGTACTCAGAGTGGAAGGTAGAATGTGTTCCAGGTATAGGAGACAGCCAGAAAGAATGCCCAGAGCCAAAAAATGGAGTGTTTTGTCTCATGGAATAGTCAGGAGGTCAGTGTCACTAAATCAAAGAGTATGTGGTAGAATGGAGTAAGATAGCAGATAAAGAACCCTCTGCTCCCCCAATGCCTCCATAGACACACACAAAAATTTACCTCGAAACAAAGGAAATATGAAGGAACACATCTCACTGGGTTAGGAAGAGAGAATAACCCACACACCATAGCATCTGCAAGAACTGGCAGAACTTGAAGCAGCCCAACATGCTACAACTTCACCAGAGGCAATAAAACAAGAATGATGCAAGTCCAAGCTACTCTTCACAGGTATAAAAGGAAGAGAAGGCAGAAAACTTACAACCTCTCATGTGGCAACAGAGTGCCTGAGACTACAATGGAGCAAGGAGCGGGACCAACTGAACTATAGGAATATACATTCCCACATAGCAGCATGGCAAGGATAGAGAAGCAGCAGAATGGGTACCAGCCCAATCCATGGAACAAAAGGGAAGCTGGTAATATGGAGTGCTGAATCTGGCTGGATGAAACAGCTACAAAACTCCCCAGAGTAAGCCAGCAGTGCCATCTCTTCCAAAGATACACCATGAGAAACAAAGGCAGCTGGACCTAAACCAACTACCAGAGAAGAGGACTTTGCAAGCTTGGAGCAGTGTCTCCTCTATCTCAGGAACAAAGAACTTCCACAGGCACAGGTAATGTGTGGGGGTGAGGAGAGAGCCAGGGGAGGACAACTAGAAAAATGAGCAAAAGACAAAAAATAAAAATCCTGACCTTAGAAAGCAATTTTAGTGACAGGGAAGAACAAAATGTGAACTCAGAAGAAGACAATGCCAAAAAGGAAACATGTGAAAAAAGTTTTAAAGGATATCAGGCCCCAAAAGAACTGACAGAGGAACTTAAAAAGAAGTTTAAAAAATAAATGATAAGAGAATTTAGAGGAAAACTCAACAGCTGCAGAAAAAAAATTATTGAAGAAATAAAGTCCCTTAAAATTAGAATTGACCAAAAGGAAAGGAAGGTATAAAAATACAATTAAAAGACAACTCCCAAAAGAATAGAATGAACCAAATGGAAATATAGGGGTGGGGGGGATTAAAAAAACTGAAGAAAACAACACTTTAAAGAGTTGGATTGGCCAAATGAAGAAGGAAATACAAAAACTCTAGGAAGAAAATTATTACCTAAATATTAGAACTGGAAATAGAAGCTAATCAAACCATAAGACATCAGGAATCAATAAGACAAAATAAAAAAAGGGTGGGGAGAACCCTAACATCTCACTGAGAAAATGCTCAATGTAGAAACTAGATCTAAGAGAAACCATCTAAGAGTAATCAGAACACCTGAAAGCCACAATTAAAAAAAAAAGAATCTGTACAACATATTATAATGTCATCAGGGAAAACTGCCCTGATGTTCTCAAACAAGAGGGGAAATTAGAAATTGAAAGAATCCACTGATAACCTCCTCATAAGTCCTCAAAATAAAATACCCCAGGACTATTACAGCCAGATTCCAGAACTTCAAGGCCAAAGGAAAAGTACAAAAAGCAGTAAGAAAGAAATTTAAATAACTTGGAGCCACAATAAGGATTACACAGGACCCTAGCAACTTCTACATTAAAGTACAAGAAGGTATGGAAAATGATATTACAAAATACAAAGGATCTAGGACTACAATTCTGAATTCAATACCCAGCAAAAATGATCAAAATCCTCCAGAGAAAAAAATCATCATTCAACAAGGAACTTGAGATTTTCCTGACCAAAAAATCAGCTAAAAAAAGAAAACTTGATGAGAAAATTTGGCAATCAAGAGAAATATAAAAAGATAGTGATTTACTGAATTATAAAAAATTATAAATAAGTTAATCTGGAAGAACAAAAGATCAAGAATATCAAGGAAAATAATAAAAAAAATTTAAAGGATGGGTGCCTAGCAATTCCAGATCTTAAACTGTGGTCATCAAAACAATATGGTACTGGCTAAGAGACAGAAGGGAGGATCAGAGGAATAGACTAAGGGTAAATGACCTCCGCAAGATAGCATACAATAAACCTAAAGATTCCAGTTTAGTGGACAAAAATCCACTATTTGACAAAAACTGCTGGGAAAATTGGAAAACAGTAGGGGAGAGATTAGGTTTAGATTAACATCTCACACCCTACACCAAGATAAATTCAGAATAGGTGAATGACTTGAATATAAATAAGGAAACTATAAGTAAATTAGGTGAACATAGAATATTGTGTCTGTCAGATCTATGGGAAAGGAAAGATTTTAAGGCCAAGCAAGAGAAAGGGAATATTACAAAATGTAAAATGAATAATTTTGATTACATTACATTTAAAAGGGGTTGTACAAACAAAACCAATGCAACCAAAATTAGAAGGGAAGCAACAAATCAGGGAAAAATATAACAAAAACTGGACAAAGGTCTAATTATTCAAATTTATGAGGAGCTAAATCAATTGTACAAAAAAAAAATCAAGCCATTCCACAATTGATAAATGGTCAAGGCACATGAATAGGTGATTTTCAGACAAAGAAATCAAAAATATCAATAAGCACATGAAAAAGTATTCTAAATCTCCTTTAATCAGAGAAAAGCAAAACAAAACAACTCTGAGATACAACCTCACACCTAGCAGATTGGCTAATATGACAGCAAAGGAAAATAATAAATTCTGGAAGGGATATGTTAAATTTCGGACATTAATGCACTGCTGGTGGATTTGTGAATTGGTCCAACCATTCTGGATCAATTTGGAACTACGCAAAAAGGACTTTAAAAGCCTGCCTGTGTTCTTTGATCAAGCCATACCACTGCTGGGTTTATACCCCAAAGAGATAATAAGGAAAAAGACTTGTATAAAAATATTTATAGCTGCACTCTTTGTGGTGGCAAAAAATTGGAAAATGTGAGGGGATGTCCTTCAATTAGGGAATGGCTGAACAAATTGTGGTATATGCTGGTGATGGAATACCATTGTGCTGAAAGGGATAATGAACTGGAGGAATCCCATGTAAACTGGAATGACCTCCAGGAATTGATGCAGAGTGAAAGGAGCAGAACCAGGAGAACATTGTACACAGAGACTGATACACTGTGGTACATTCGAATGTAATGGACTTCTCTACTAGCAGTAAAGCAATGATCCAGAACAATTCTAAGGGACTTATGAGAAAGAATGCTATCCACATCCAGAAAAAGAACTGTAGGCATAAAAACACAGAAGAAAACAGCTGCTTGATCACATACATGGTTCGATGGGGATATGATTAGGCATGCAGACTTTAAATGATCACTCTATTGCAAATATTAATAATATGGAAATAGGTCTTGATCAATGACACATGTAAAACCCAGAGGAATTGCTCGTTGGCTATTGGAGGAGGGTGGGAAGAGGGGAGGGAAAGAACAAGAATCATGTAACCATGGGAAAATATTCTAAATTAATTAAATGAATAAATTTAAATAAAAGATAAAGTGAAAACATAAGGGTTTTGATAAGATTGAATACATTCATACCTGGGAAAGTGATAATTAATTTAAAATAATTAAAATTAATTACTTGAGAAAGGTAAGGTACTTAAAGTATGCAAGATACCTTAAAGTATTTAAGGTATTTAAGAACATTATCACTATTAAGTCAATGAAAAGGCATATACATAAAAATAAGGAAGGAAACTAAAAATATGGACTGATCTACAAAAACAAAGGAAGAGAAAGATAAACACTTATGAGAAGAGAAAATGAGAGATAGAAGGGAGTAAACCACCTCTAATTAAGAGGTGCATAACAAGAAAATACTGTAGAAGAGATGGGGGAGTGGTTGTGCTTGAAACTCACTCTTATTGGAACTAACTCAAAGTGGGAATAACACTCACTCTCAGTCAGCTAGAGAAACCTACCTTAAAATATAGAAGTAAAAGGGTAGGGAAAATAAGGGAAGGGAGGTGGACATAAAAGAGGAGGGAACTGAGAGAGGTAATCATTGAAAACAAAATGTCTGTGACTAGGAAAGGCTAAAAGGACAAAGAGAAAGAGAAGGGAGATGAAAAGGGGGGAAATAAGATGGAGGGAAACATACAATTAGTAATCACAACTGTGAATATGATACCCATAAAACAGAAAAAGATAGCAGAGTGGATGGAAAACCAGAATCCCAAAATATCATCTACAAGAAACACATTTCAAGGAGAGGACTACACAGAGTGAAAGGGGCTTGAACAAAACAGAATATGCCTCAGCTAAAGTGTAAAAAAAAAAAAAAAAAAAAAAAAAGCAGGGGTAGCAATTGTGATATCAAAACAAAAGTAAGCATTGATCTAATAAAAAGAAAACTATATCTTGATAAAAGGCATCATAGACAATGAAACAATATGAATATTAAACATATATGCACCAAATCGCACAGCATCCAGATTTCTAAAGGAAAAATTACCTGAGTTAGAGGAGGAAATAGATAGTAAAACATTATTAATGGGAGACATCAGCCTTTCCCTCTCGAAAATAGATGAGTTTAAACAATAAATAAACAAAAATGAAATTGAGGCGAATAGAATTTTAGAAAAGTTAATTGTGACAGCCCTTTGGAGGAAACTGAATAGGAATATAAAGGAATACACCTTTTTCTTGGTGGCATATGGCACCTTCATAAATTAACTGTTTGATAGCTGAATCCTAAAATATCCAAAAACAATTCTCAAAAATTGTTTCTATGTGTAACTGGAAAAAATACTTTTTAAAATTGAGATTACAGGGGGCCCTTTGCTGACACCAGGTACAACTAGTGCTGACTGGCAAATCTATTGCCCAAATGCAGTTTAAGGTCATAGTTCCAGGGCAAAGAGAAGTGCTTGTAGCTTATTAACAAGGGATAAAGTGACCTGCTCCAAAGCAGAAAGATCACTGGTACTTGCAGCCACAATAGAACAGGGGACCTAATAACAGTTCTAGGTCCAAGAGGAATGCTAGCACTTGTGTCTACAGGGAAACTGGGCCATTGCTAGGTAAAGACCAGAGGACAAATCAGGAGAGCAGTGACAACACCTCTCCCCGGATTGGATAAATGGAAGCTAATGACTACAAGAGACATCAAAAAAATAAATAAAACAAAGTCAAAGGAATGAAAAATTAGAAGAAAATGTGAAATAGCTCATTGGAAAAACTAATGAGAGATCATTTAAGAAGCATTGAACTACCTGAAAGTCATGATCAAAAAAGAGTCTAGCATCATATTTCAAGAAATTATAAAAACTAATTGAAAGAATTTTCATTGATTACCTCCGAAAAGAGATACAAAAATCAAAATTCCCAGGAATATTGTAGACAAATTCCAGAGTTCCCAAGTCAAAAAGAAAATATTTCAAGTAACCAAAAACAACTGAAATATTTGGAAGCCACATTCAGAATTACATTAGATTTAACAGATTCCAATTTAAAGGACTAGAAGGCTTGGAATATGATATTCTAGAAGACAAGGCATCCAGAAATGCAGATGAGAATAAGTTACCCAGTAAAACTGAGTAGAATCTATCAAGGGCAAAAGGTACCATAGAAAATAAAGTAGTATAAATTTTTTTGCAAGTTTCTCCTATAAAGGAACTGAATCAAATTTATTTATTTTATTTTTAAGATCTTTATTTTATTAATTAATTTGGAACATTTTTCCATGGTTATAGGATTCATGTTCTATATATCCCTCCCCATTTCCAACCCCCTCCCATAGCCAACACAAAATTCCACTGGGTTTTACATGTGTCATTGATCAAGACCTATTTCCATATTATTGATATTCGCACTAGGGTGATCATTTTGAGTCAATATCCCTAATTATATCTCCATCTTCCAATGTGATCAGGCAGTTGTTTTTCTTCTGTTTATACTCCCATAGTTCTTCCTCTGATTGTGAATAGCATTCTTTCTCATAGGTCACTCATAGTTGTCCTGGATCATTGCATTGTTGCAAGTAGAGAAGTCCATTACATATGATTTTACCACAGTGTATCTGTCTCTGTGAATTGTACAAACACAACTACGAAACACTTTCCACACAATTAAAACTAGATCTAAACAATTGGAAAAACATTGTTCATGCGTATGACAAGCTAACATAATAAAAATGACCATCCTGCCCAAATTAATCTATTTATTTAGTGCCATAGCTATCAAACTACCAAAAAACTTTTTTACTGAATTAGAAAAAACTATAACAAAGTTCATTTCGAAGAACAAAAGATCAAGAATATCAAGGGAAATAATGAAAAAAAATATGAAGGAAGGTGGCCTAGCAGTACCAGATCTTAAACTGTACTATAAAGCAGTAGTCATTAAAACAATATGGTACTGGCTAAGAGACAGAAGGGAGGATCAGAGGAATAGACTTGGGGTAAGCAGCAAGACAGTATATGATAAACCCAAAGAGCACAGCTTTTGGGACAAAAAACTATTTGACAAAAATTGCCGGGAGAATTGGAAAAAAATATGGGAGCATTTAAGTTTAGATCAACATCTCACACCCTACACCAAGATAAATTCAGAATGAGTGAATGTCTCGAATATAAAGAAGGAAACTATAAGCAAATTAGTTGAACACAGAATGGTATATTTGTCGGATCTCTGGGAAAGGAAAGAGTTTAAGATCAAGCAAGAGTTGGAAAAAATTACAAAGTATACAATAAATAATTTTGATTACATTAAATTAAAAATGTTTTATATAAACAAAACCAATGCAACCAAAATTAGAAGGGAAGCAACAAATTGGGAGGAAATCTTTTTAACAGAAAACTCTGACAAAAGTCTAATTACTAAACTATATAAGGAGCTAAATCAATTATATAAAAAATCAAGTCATTCCCCAATTAATAAATGGGCAAGGGACATGAATAGATAATCTTCAGATAAAGAAACCAAAACTATCAACAAACACATGAAAAAGGGTTCTAAATCTCTTATAATTAAAGAAATGCAAATCAAAACAACTCTGAGGTACCACCTCACACCTAGCAGATTGGCCAATGTGACAGCAAAGGAAACTAATAAATGTTGGAGGGGATGTGACAAGATTGGGACATTAATGCATTGCTGGTGGAGTTGTGAATTGATCCAACCATTCTGGATGGCAATTTGGAACAATGCCCAAAGAGCACTAAAAGACTGCCTGCCCTACCACTGCTGGGTTTATACCCCAAATAGATGATAAGGAAAAAATTTTGTACAAAAATATTTATAGTTGCACTCTTTGTGGTGGCAAAAAACTGGAAAAAGAGGGAATGCCCTTCAATTGGGGGATTGCTGAATAAATTGTGGTATCTGTTGGTGATATTGTGCTCAAAGGAATAATGAACTGGAGGAATTCCATGTGAACTGCAATGACCTCCAGGAATTGATGCAGAGTGAAAGGAGTAGAACCAGGAAAACATTATACACAGAGCTGAATCAAATTTATAAAAAAAATAAGAGCCATTCCCAAATTGATAAATGACTAAAGAATGAAAACAGGCAATTTTCAGAAGAAAAAATCAAACCTATGTATAATCATATAAAAATGTTTCAAATCTTTATTTATTAGAGATATATAAAATTTTAAAATTCAGAGGTACTAGCTCATACCTATAAGAAATGACTAGTGCTAAAGAGGATGAATAAACCATTGGTTGAATTGTGAACAGATTCAGTGATTATAGAGAGAACAATTGGAACTAAGACAAAGGGCTATAAAACTATATGCGTCCTTTGGCCGGGCAATACCACTACTAAGCTTGCATCCCAAAGAGATCAAAGAAAAAAGAAAAGGACTTATATGTAAAAAAATATTTATAGCAGTTCTTTTTGTGTTGGCAAAAAAATAAAAGTTGCTTGTCATTTGAGGAATAGAGAACAATTTGAGGCATATAATAATAGATTACTGTGGTATAAGAAACAATAAGGGGGAGGTGATTTCAGAAGAAACTTTGCCAAGACATATTTGAACTGGTGCAAAATGATGTGAGAAAAATTGGGAGATCATTGTACATAGTAATAGCAATGTTACAATGATCCACTTTGAAAGACTTGACTACTTTGATCCAATATGATCCAATATATTTCCAAAGGACTTATGATGAAAAAAATGCAATCTGCCTCCAGAGAGAAAACTGATGGACAGAAAAGAGAGAAAAATCTATAAATTTTTTAAAATAGAAATGAGATTTTTTTTAGAAAAAGTAATTACTGAAAATAGTTTTCAAAAAGGAAAGGAAGAGAACATATGGGAATAGGGCTACATTTATGTAGATTTAAATTAAAATACCTGAAGACACAAAGTACTGTTTTTACAGAGGGAGGAAATCCAATTCAGAAAAAGAAAATATAAACATAACTCCCAAAACTTTGAATGTGAATGGATTAAATAATCTAATATCAAACACAAGAGTGACAGATCAGATAAGAAAATAAAATAATGCTATATGTTGTTCATAAGAAACATACATAAAAACAAAGACCTATAAAATTATTTTTCATTAGAGGAAACCAAAATTAGAAGTTACAATAATGCTATCAGAAAGGGCAGGAGAAGCAAAGTGGGATTCCAGAATAGCAGACATCAAAGTGTGAGGGCCTTAAAAATTCTTACAGAGGCAGAGTAGAAATGGCAGAATTAGAATTTAGCATAGCTCACCCAAAACTTTTTCCAAAATAATCTAGAAAATGCATCAAACCAAATTCTGAACAAGAGAGCCAAGAAAAATTCAGAGTCACTTTTCTAGTCTATGACAATTTTGGACAATAAAGAAGGTCATAGGCCCTAAAGTGGGGAATGACAAGGAGCCCAGCACAGCAGTGGAAGTGACATGAGACTGTGGCAGCAGCATTGGTTCATGAAAGCAGTAGCAACAGCAAGAAGAAGCCCAAGAGCCAGGCAAAGAAAGGAGACTGTACACCTCATGAGATCCAATGGAAACACTATAATAGCTTTGGGAGCAAGAGTCATCTAGCAGCTCTATTGTACACTACTCAGCTCTAGGTCACAGTTACTGAGCAGAGAAGAATGACCAAAGTCACTTATGAGTGAGCCTGGGCAGAGAACAGATCAGGAAGGCAATAAATGTTTCTCTACAAGGATCACACCATGATGGAGAGCATCAAAAGTTTACTGACTCCAAGAATAAGATGTGAAAGCAGCAGATGAACAGAGAAGTCAAAAGCTCAGGCCAGTCATATTCTGCCCCCATCCAGAGGGGAACAGAGCCCACAAAATCAAGATGTCAACTGAAAAAAATGAGAAAGCAAACAAAATTTTAAAATAACCTTACCACAAAAAGTTAATATGGTGATAGGGGAAGCTTAAGAAAAATGCAGATTGAACATAAACAATCCCCAAAACTGACCATAAAAATCAAAAGTAATAGAGAAAATTTTAAAAAGAAATAAAAGCTATGTAAGACAATATGAGAAGAGCTTGAGAAAAGAAGAAAATTCCTTTAAAATAATAATTGGCCAGGTGTTAAAAATACCAAAAAATACTGAAGAAAAGAACTTCCTAAAATGGAGAATTGCACAAATGATAAAAAAAAGAGGTACAACTCATCTGAAAAAATAACTCCATAAAGTTAGAATTTGTAAAAAGAAAGGTAATGACCATGGAATATCAAAAAACAATAAAACAAAGTCAAAAGATTGAAAATGGAAAAAAATATCTCATAGGAAAAAATGACTAATGTAGAAAATACATTGAGGAGAGATCATTTAAGAATTACTGGTCTATGTAAAAGTCATGATCAAAAAAAGAATAGATGTTATAGTTCAAGAAATTATAAAGGAAAACTGCTCAGAAATCTTAGAAACAGAGGACAAAGTCAGAACTAACAAAATACAACAGTAATCTCCTGAAAGAAATCCCAAATGCAGACTCTAAGAGATCACCCTAATGCAAATATTAATAATATGGAAATAGGTTTTGATCAATAACACATGTATAACACAGTGGAATTGCTCATTGGCTATGGGAGGGAGGTGGGGAGGAAAAGAACATGAATCATGTAACCATGGGAAAACATTCTAAATCAATTATTTAAATAAAAATTTTCAAATTAAAAAAATCCCAAAATGAAAACTTCCAGGAATATTAGTCCCTAGATCAAGGAGAAAATACTGTAAATAAATAGAAAAAAAAACCTCAAATACCACAACTCATAGTGAGGATCACATGAGATTTAGCAGGTATCAGTACAAAGGAGAAAAGAACTTAGAACGTATTATTCCAAAAATCAAAAGAGCTAGAATTACCACCAAGAAACACCTACCCAATCCTATAGGCAAAATAATGAATATTTAATGAAATGGAAGACTTTCAAGCATTCCTGATGAAAAGATGAGATCTAAATAGAAAATGACATTCAAACACAAGTCTCAAGAGAATCATAAAAGTTAAACATGAATGAGAACTTATAAAGGACTATACAAGTTTGAACTGTTTATATTTCTATAATAATATATAATATATCTCTGAGAACTTTATTGTCACTAAAGGCAATTAAAATGAGTCTACTCATTTTATGAGAGTATGGGTGTGAGTTTATGTTGGAATAATCTCAAAAGAAGAATAGAAGGATGGGAAAGAGATTCACTGGAAGAATAGAGACAGGAAAAGAATGGAGGAAATTATTTCACATACCTGAAGTGTGCAAGGAAGAGCTTATACAATGAAAAAGAAAATGAGACAGGAGCAGGCAACTCTTGAATTTTGCTCCCATTTGAATTGATTCAAGAAAGGAAGAATATATACAGACAGTTCGGTACAGAAATTTGTCTTATCCAACAAGGAAGTTGGAGGAGAAGGAGTTAAGAGAAAAGGGAAGGGAAATAAAAGGGGTAAGAGATTAAGGAGGTAGTGGTTGGAAGCAAAACAGACCCTTATTCTGATTATAATGCAATAAAAATTAGATTCAGAGTAAAGGACTTTTAATGCATAATTCTTAAAAAATCAATCAGAAACTAAATAACCTAATTTTGAAGAATGAGTGGGTTAAAGAATAAGATGCAAAAATAATTTCATTAATGACAACAATGAGACAACATATCAAAATTTGTGAGATGCAGCAAAAACAATACTTATAGAAAAAAACACATCGATAAAAGAGGGGAAAAAAGCAGAACACTCATTGAATTTTTTAAAAAGAAAAAACAAAATGAAAACCCCAATTAAATACCAAAATAGAAATCCTGAAAACCAAATAGTGAAAATAACTTTTTAAATTGAAGTTATAAATAAAAATAGGAACTAGTTTTTTGAAAAATATAAAAGAGGTAAGCTATTGGCTAATTTGATTTTATAAATGAAAGAAAGCCAAATTACCAGTACCAAAAAATGAAAAGGAGGAATGTACAAAGCAATAAGATAAAATGAAAGGCAATTATTTGATATTTACATAATTACATGACAATAAAATTGACATTGTAAATTAAATGAATATTTATAAAATATAAATTGTCCAAACAAATAGAAGAGGAAATATGAAATTTTAATAATCCTATCTTGGGAAAACAAACTAAACAAACCATAAATGAGCTGCCAAAGAAAAAAATAATTCAGGTCCAGGTGAATTTAAAAATTAATTCTACCAAACATTTACTAATTCAAAAGCTATATGAACTTTTTTGAAAAAATAAGTAAAGAAGGATTTCCACTAAATTCTTTGACAAATATGTCTGTGATGCCTCAGTGAGAGAGCAAACAAAAGATTTAAAAAAAACTCTAAGTGAATTTCTCTAATGAATATTGATGCAAATTTTAAAAATAAAAAACTAGCAATGAGATTATAAAAATATGACATTAAGATCCAACACTATGACTAGGCTGGATTTTTAATAATATGCGGCTTATTCAATATTAGGAAAACTATAAGTACAAATGACCATATAAAGAATAAAATTCATATCATTTCTCAATACATGCATAAAATGTTTCCATTCCTTTTTAAAAAGGCATAGAGAAGCATTGAAATCATAGGAATTAATGGAACTTTTTAAAAATCATAAGTAGTATCTACCTAAAATTAAAAGCAAACATCACCTGTAATAGAGATAAAGTAGGAAGCCTTTCCAATAAGATCAGGAGTGAAGGACCAAAATCCATTATCAATTATATTTTAATATTGTACTAAACATACTAATTAAAGAAATAAGAAAAGAAATTGAAGGATAAGCATATACAACAAGGAAACAAAATTATCATTTTGCAGATAATAGAAAGGCATATTTAGAGAACCCTCAAGATTTAACTAAAAAAAGTCAAACTAATTAACAATTTTAGCAAATTTGCAGGATACAAAAAAAAATTTCTAAATATTACAAACAAAACTCAGCAGGAAGAGAAATAATATTTTAAATAAATACAATAATAAAAAAATTGGGAGTTCCAAAACACACAAAGGAACTATATGAATGTAGTAACAAAGCACTCTTCACACAAATAAAGGCAGATCTAAATAATTGGAGAAATATTAATTGCTCATGTATAGGTTGAGCCAATATAATAAAAATACCATCTAGTTAATTGACTTATTCAGTTCCATACTAATCTGACTACCAAAGAATTATAGAGCTAGAAAAAAAATGACAAAATATATCTGAAAAAACAAAAGGTCAAAGATGAGAATCAGTGAAGAGAGGGAACATGAAGGAAGAGGGCTTAGTAGTACCAGATCTCAAACTATTTCAAAATATCTCAAAGCTGTAATCCTCAAAATAATTTGGTACTGGATAAGAAATAAAGTGATTGAATCCCTGGAACAGATTATGTATACAGTATACAAAAGCAAATGAGTACAAAGTAATGTTTGATAAACCCAGAAACTGCGGCAAGATCTCAGTATCTGACAAAAACTATGTGAAAAACTATAAATTTGTCTGGCAGAAACTAAGAATAGACCAACATCTCACACTACCCTGAATGCTGTGCCAGCCCCCCACCAGAGACTGAGTGCCATGCCCCATCCCCCCAGGTACTGAGTGCCTGACATCCCCTTACCCCAGACAGAGGAGGGAGGAAGTGCTCTCATTGGGCTGATGGGCAGAGGAGCAGGTGGTGTGAAAAAATGTCAGGCTCAGTGGAGAGGGGGAGGAGAGAACTTCTGCCAAAGTCTTCCCTCTGCCTTTCTAGTAATGAACTCGGGGTGGGGGGACAGGTTTGAGGGGGAAGTTGGCCTACATGCCCACAGAGAGTGCTCTGCATGCCATCTTTGGTACCTGTACTAGGAAGAAATAATCTGTCAGATATATAGATAAGAATTCATCACTAAACAAAAGATGTAGTTTAAATGCATTAGTGGGAATAATTCTGGTTTCATAAAATTTATGTTTTTTTGTGGAAACAAAACTACTATAGTCAAAATTAGAAGAAAAGTAAGAAAGTGGGGGAAATATTTTCACCATGTTTCTTTGATATAGGTCTCAATTCTCAAATATGTAGGAAATCGGGCCAAATTTATAAGACTAATGGCCATTCAAATTAATAAATGACCAAGGTATATAAATAGGTAGTTTTCCAAAGGAAAAAAAAATCAAAGCTATCAATAGACATAAGAAAAAAAAACAACTCTAAATCATTAGCAACTAGAGAAATGCAGATTTAAGCAATTCTCAGCTACCATCATCAGACTGGTTAAACTGACAGAAAAGGAAAATGACAAATGCTAAAGGAGATTTGGGAAAACTATGTATACTAATGTAGATCTGTGAACTAGTCTAACCATTGTAGAGAGAAATCAAAAAAGGCTCTAAAACTATAAATACTCTTTAAGCCACAAATACCACTACTAGTAGGTCTGTGCTCCAAAGACATTGAAGGAACAAGAAAAGCATCAATGTATGCAGGGATATTTATAGCAGGTTATTTTTTTTATTATGAGGAAGAAAATTTCCAGGGGGCTAAGTAATATTTTTTCTGGAAAGGGGGCGGTAGGCCAAAAAAGTTTGGGAACCACTGCTCTAAGCCCTCATTTTTCATATATAGAGAGAACTATTATACCCCAGTTGACAAAGTCAAAAGATATAAACAGGTATTTCTCCCATGAATAAATTGAAACTATCTTTAGTCATATGAAAAAGTGTCCCAAATCATCATTAACTAGAGAAATGAAAATTAAGACAACTTTGAAGTACTACCTCAAATTTATCAGATTGCCTAATAGGACAAAAAGGAAAATAATAAATGTTGGAGGGGTGTTGGAGAAATTGGAACACTAATACAGCTATAGTGGAGCTATGAACTGATATAACCATTCTGGAAAACAGTTTGGAATCATGCCCAAAGATCCATACAACTATGCATACCCTTTGACCCAGCAATAGTACTAATAGTAAAAATAGTACAATTGGTACTATTTATATCCCAAAGAGATCAAAGAGTAAAAGGACCTACAAGTGCAAAAAAATTTTTGAAATTGTGGTGGTAAAGGCCTGGAAACTAAAGAGATGTCCATCAATTGGGGAATGGCTAAACAAGTTGCAATATATTATTGTAATGGAATATTACCATACCATAAGAAATGAATAAGACAATCACAAAAAACCTGGAAAGGGTGTTGCAAATAAAAATTAATCTGGAGGCTTATTACCAGATTTATAAGCATTTATTAGTAAAGAGAGAACTAGATAGAAGGGGGAGAGAGAGAGAGAGAGAGAGAGAGAGAGAGAGAGAGAGAGAGAGAGAGAGAGAGAGAGAGAGAGAGA
>NC_058131.1:509327472-509402467 GCF_016433145.1 Gracilinanus agilis | reverse complement strand
GAGAGAGAGAGAGAGAGAGAGAGAGAGAGAGAGAGAGAGAGAGAGAGAGAGAGAGAGAGAGAGAGAGAGAGAGATCTCAGCTTTTCTAACTTTAGAGATCTGATTCTCCATTTAGCTGGCTCAGGTTTAGCTGGCCAATGGTTTTCTTTTTTTTAATTTATTTTTTTAAATATTTTTCCATGTTTACATGATTCATTTTCTTTCTCTCCCCTTTTCCTCCCCACTCTCAGAGTCAAAAAGCAATTGCACTGGGTTGTACAAATGTTTTCACTTGATACCTATTTCCATATTATTAATTTTTGCAATAGAGAAATCTTTTAAAGCCAAAACCCCAAATCATATACCCACATAAACAAGTGATAAGTGATGTCATATGTTTTTCTTTTGCATTTCTACTCCCATAGTTCTCTCAATGTGGATCACATTCTTTTTCATAAATCCTTCAGGAATGTCCTGGATTATTGAATTGCTACCAGTAGTAAAGTTCATTACATTGAATAGTTCCACAATGTTTCATTTTCTGTGTACAATGTTTTCTTAGTTCTGCTCATTTCACTTGGCATCAGTTCACTGAGATTCTTCCAGTTCTTATAGAAATCCTCCAGATCATTATTTCCTTATAGAACAATAGTATTCCATCCCCATTATATACCATAATTTGTTCAGCCATTCCCCATCAAAAGACACACCGCCATTTTTGAATTTTTTGCCACTATAAAAATCATGGCAATAAATGCTTTTGTACAAACATTTTTATTATTATCTCTTTGGGGTACAATCCCAGGAGTGGTATTGCTGGATCAAAGGACATGCAATCTTTTAAAGCCCTTTGGGCATAACTCCAAATTGCCTTTCAGAATGGTTGGATTAACTCACAACTCCACTAGCAATGCATTAGTGTCCCAATTTTGCCACATCCCCTCCAACATTTATTAGTTTTCTTTGCTGTCCCATTGGCCAAACTGCTATGTGTGACATGGTACCTCAAAGTTGTTTTGATTTGCATTTCTCTAATTATGAGAGATCTAGAACAATTTTTCATGTGATTATTGATAGTTTTGATTTCCCCATCTCAAAACTGCTATTCAGGTCCCTTAGTGATTTGTCAATTGGGGAATGGCTTGATTTCTTGTACAAATGACTTAGTTCCTTATAAGTGAGAAATCAGATCTTTGTCAGAGGTTTGAGGTTTTAGTTATAAAAAAATTTTCCAAAATTGTTGCTTCCCTTCTAATTTTCGTTACATTGGTTTTGTTTGTACAAGAACTTTTTAATTCAATATAATCAAATTATTCATTTTATATTTTGTAATGTTCTCTATGCTTGGTCTTAAATTCCTTCCTTTCCCATAGAGCTGACAGGTATCCTATTCTATGTTCACCTAATTTGCTTATAATTTCCTTCTTTATATTTAAGTCATTTACCCATTTTGAAGATGTTGACCTAAACCTAATTTCTCCCATACTGTTTTCCAATTCTCTCAGCAGTTTTTGTCAAATAATGGGTTCTTGTCCCAAAAACTGGGATTTTAGGGTTTATTGAACAATATCTTGCTGTTGTCATTTACCCCAAGTCTATTTCATTGATCTACCCTTCTGCCTCTTAGCAAGTACCATATTGTCTTTATGAGCACTACTTTATAGTACAGATTGAGATCTGGTACCTAGGCCACCCTCCTTTATATTTTTTTTCATTAGCTCCCTTGATATTCTTGATCTTTTTGTTCCTCCAAATGAACATTGTTATAATTTTTTCTAATTTTATGAAAAAATTTTTGGTATTTTGATAGGGATAGCACTCAATAAGTAAATTACTAATTTAATTTACTAATTATTAATATACTAATAATTACCTAAATAAGTAAATTAAATTAGGCAGGATTATCATTTTTATTAGCTTATCCTACCCATGAGCAATTTATGTTTTTCTAATTGTTTAGATCTAGTTTTGTGTGAAAAGTGTTTTGTAGTTATGGTCATATAATTCCAGAATTTGTCTTGGGGTGAGTAGATTCCCAGATATTTTTTATTGGCTAGAATTATTTTAAATGGAGTTTCTCTTTCTAACTCTTGCTGATGAGTTTTGTTTAATATAGAAATGCTAATTATTTATATGGGTTTATTTTGTATCCTGCAACTTTGCTAAAGTTATTATTTCCACTACCTTTTTAGTTTATAATTGGATTATTTAGGTATACTATCATGTAATCTACAAAGAGCAATATAGTTTACTTTCCTCATTGTCTACTTTAATTCCTTAAATTTCTTTTTCTTCTCCAATTGCTACTGCTAGCATTTTTGGTATATCTCTGCTTCACTCCTGATCTTAGGGGGATTTTTTTCTAACTTAACCCCATTGCAAATGATACTTGCTGAATGGTTTTAAAGAAATACTACTTATTTTGAGGAAAGGCCCTTTTACTCCTATATACTTTCTAGTGTTTTCAACAGGAATGGGTGATGTATTTTGTCAAAAGCTTTTTCTGCCATCTATTGAAATTATCATGTGATTTCTAATTATCATGTGATTTGGTTGTTGATATGGTCAATTATGTGGATGACTTTTTCTAATATTGAACCAGCCTTGCATTCCTGCTCTAAATTCCAACTGGTCATAGTGAATAATCCTTATAACTTTCTATAGTCTTTTAGCTAGTATTTAATATTTTTGCATCTATGTTCATTAAGGATATTGGTCTATAGTCTTCTTTCTCTGTTTGTAGTTTTTCTGGCTTGGGAATGAGTACCATATTTGTATCATAAAAATAATTTGGTAAGACTCCTTCTTTGCCTATTTGGTCAAATAGTTTGTAGAATATTTGGATTAATTTTTCTTTAAATATTTAATAGAATTCACTCATGAATCAATCTGGCCCTGGTGATTTTTTTTCTGAGGGAGTTCCTTGATGACTTATTCAATTTTTTTTTCTGAGCTGGGATTATTTAAGTATTCTATTCCATCTTTTGTTCATCTAGGCAATTTATATTTTTGAAAATATTTGTTCATTTCTCCTAGATTGTCATATTGTCATATAATTGAGCAAAATAGCTCTTAATAATTGCCTTAGTGAAATCATCCTTTTCATTCATGACACTGTTTCTTTCTCTTCTTTCTTTTTTTTTTTTTAATTTTTTTTTTTATTTTAAACCCTTAACTTCTGTGTATTGACTTATAGGTAGAAGATTGGTAAAGGGTAGGCAATGGGGGTCAAGTGACTTGCCCAGGGTCACACAGCTGGGAAGTGTCTGAGGCCGGATTTGAACCTAGGACCTCCTGTCTCTAGGCCTGGCTCTCAATCCACTGAGCTACCCAGCTGCCCCCTCTTCTTTCTTTTAATGAGATTAACCAATACTTTATTTTGTTTTATTTTTTTCAAAATACCAACTCCTAGTCTTGTTTATTAGTTCAATAGTTCTTTTGCTTTCAATTTTAACTTTTCCTTTGATCTTTATGATTTCCAATTTGGTCTTTATCTGAGGGTTTTTAAGTTATTTTTTCTAGTTTTTTTAGGTGCATGCCCAATTTATTGCTCTCCTCTTTCTTATTTTTGTTAATATAGGCACTCAGGGATATAAATTTTCCCCTGAGTACTACTTTGGCTGTATCCTATAAATTCTGTTATGTTGTTTCCTCATTATCATTCTCTTCAGTGAAATCATTCATTGTTTCTATGATTTGTTCCTTGACTCATCAGTTTTGTAGAATCAGATTATTTAATTCCCAATTAATTTTTATTTGCCTCTCCATGTACCCTTACTTACTAATGATACTTTTTATCACATTATGACCTGAAAAAGATGTATTTATTATTTCTGCTTTTCTGCACTTGCTTGCAATATTTTCATGTCCTAGTACACAGCCAATCTTTGTATATGTGCTGCTGAAAAGGTATATTTTTTATCCCTATTTACTTTTTTCCATATATCTATTAACTCCAATTTTTCTAAAATTTCATTCATATCTCTTATTTTTTGGTTTGATTTATCTAGATCTGATAGAGGAAGGTTGAGGTCTCCCACTAGCATAGTTTTACTATCAATTTCCTCCTTAAACTCTAATGTTTCTCCTTTAAAAATATTTATGCTATACCATTTGGTGCATATATGTGGAGTACTGATATTTCTTCATTGACTGCCTTTTATCAGGATGTAATTACCTTCCTTATCTCTTTTAATCAGATGTAATTTTACTTTGTGTATCAGATATCATAATTTCAACTCCTGCCTTCTTTTTCTAAGTTCCCATTAAATTCTGGTCTAGTCTCTTACCTTTACTCTGTGTGTGTCTACCTGCCTTATGTGTGTTTGTTGTAGACAATATATGGTCAGATTTTAGTATTTCATCCACTCTTCTATTCACTTCTGTTTTATAGGTGAGTTCATCCCATCACATTCAGAGTTCTAATTACCATCTGTATATTCTCCATCATTTTTATTTCCTCTTTTAAGCCTACCCTTTCTTCTTTCACTATTTCCCTTCATACCAGTGTTTTGCTTTTAGTCAGTCCCCCTTTTCCTCACTCTTATTTTACTCTCCTTCCTGTTGGAAGAAAATTTCTCTCTCCATGATGTTGCTTTGTTTGACATCATCAATGAGTGAATTGAAGGTTATATACCACTGAGATGTGCAGGTATAGACAAACCCTTAGAGAAAGGAAGTTGAAACCAATAAGATGGGCAACTGATCCCACAGCACTGCCCCCTTGGGTAGTGCCAGGAAAATTAAGAAACTATGGATGGTTCCTGAGATGTGATATGGGAGAGCTAGTAGGTGGAGAAAATAGTTTATAAGGTCTAACCAGGAGACTGTTCAGTCGTCTTCTGGCTGGATCTTAGAATCTGAAGGAATCCTTGTTGATGATGATCTTAAATCCATCATGGAGGCCAATAAAACAGTAAACTAAGCAACTTTCTACTTCTCTTCTACCTTTCCCTCTCTTTACTATTACTATTTTAATGTAATAAAGTTATTAAAGATACTAGAAGCCTCATAATTTAATTTTAACTACTACCTTCCCAACACCTTCCTTCTTATTTTCCTTCTATTTCCCTTTAGGGCTTTTTAATCACCCCTCCAACTTTTCCCTCCCTTTTAATACTCCCCCTCCCCATACTTCTCTTCCTTGTTCCCTTTCTACTTCTCTATAAGGTAAGATAGAATTCTATATCCCAATAAATCTGGCTGTTATTCCCTCTCAGAACTGATTCCCCTTCTTATAACAATATTCTTCCCACCCCCAATATGCACCTCTTTATATATTTACCCCTTTTTACCTCTTCCTTTACAATCCTCTTTTTTCTTCTATAATTTTTTAACATATTCTAAACAACTTGATACCATAAACTCTTCCTAGGTATATTTCTTCTATCTACTGTGATAATAAAAATAATTTTTAAGAGTTACAGATATCATTCTTCCATATAGGAATATAATCAATTTGACCTTATTGAAGCCCTTAAAATTTTTTTCTCCTTATTTGCTTTTATATGCTTCTCTTGAATTTTGTATTTGGACATCAAATTTTCTGTTTAATTCTGATATTTTCTTTAGGAATGCTTGGAAATCTTCTATTTTATTAAATGTCCATACTTTCCACTGAAAGTAAATAGTCAGTTTTGATGGGTAGGTGATACTTGGTTGTAGACTTTTGCCTTCCAGAATATCATATTACAAGCTTTGTGGTCCTTTAGTGTGGAGGCTGTCAAATCCTGTGTAATCCTGACAGGGGCTCCATGATATCTGAATTGTTTCTTTCTGGCCACTTGCAATATTTTCTCCTTGGCCTGGAAACTTTGGAACTTGATTATAATATTCCTGGGAGTTGCCAATTAGGGATTTAATATAGGGTGTGATCTATGGATTCTTTCAATATCCATTTTGCCCTTTGGTTCAAGAATATCAGGGCAATTTTCTTGGATAATTTCTTATAATATGATGTCTAGCCTTTTTTTGGTCATGAGTTTAAAGTAGTCCAATAATTCTCAAATTGTCTCTCCTGGATCTGTTTTCCAGGCAAGTTGTTTTTTCAATGAGACATCTCATTTTCTTCTATTTTTTCATTCTTTTGATTTTGTTTTATTTCCTTTTGTCTCATGAAATAATTAACTTCTCCTTGCCCAATTCTAGTCTTTAAAGACTGATTTTCATCTATTATCTGTTGATTTTCCTTTTTGGTTTGGTCTATCCTGTATTTCATGGCTTCCAGCAGGTCAATTCTGGTTTCCACTTTGCTTATTACTTCATTTGATTTCTGTGCCTCTTTCCATTTGGGCAATTTTGTCTTTTAAGCTGTTATTTTCTTTTTGTATTACTTTCATTTCTCTTTCCTACTTTTATTCCCATTTTTCTTCTGTATTACTTGGTTCTTGAGCCCCTTTTTGAGTTCATCCAGAGCTTGTGACCAATTTCCATTTTTTTGGAGATTTTGCATGTGTTTGCTCATTTCTCACTCTCTCCTGTTGCTTCTGTATTTTGCTCTTTTTGCAGAGTCAAGAGGTTTTTTTGCTGTTATTTATTCCTTTTCCATTGGAGGATTGGGATTCCTGTATGCTGGTGGGTATTGCTACCTTAGCTTCTGTCTTGCAGGGTTTTACCTTGGGACTCTTTTCTTCCCTGTCAGAGGTCTTAGTTAGCTCAGGTAGATCTGTAGTCTTTTTTATGTAGCATACTTCAAATCATTTTCCTGTGAGGCTGCTGCTGCTGCTGCTGGAGCTCTGAATACATCTAGTGGCTGGAATTTTCAAGGATGGGTCTGTGGTGAAGTACACTGCACTGTGTTTGCCCTTAGGCTAACTTCCCCACTCCTTTTGCCACCACCATGGCCTTGCCACTGCCCCCTCTGCTAGGACCAAGCTCCATGCTATTAAGCCACAAGTCTCCCTGCCAAGGCCTGGAGCAGCCCTCAGGGGTAAGTCTGTGGTGCTTTCAGCCAGCCCCCAAGAATTTGGAGATTTCTCTGGCCTTAGCTCCAACTCTGGCATGTTAGGTGGGGGGGAGTGGTGGTCAGCCTGTGTTTTCCCTTATGCAGTTTTGTCCCCTTATAGAGTGGAAATCACCTCTCACTGCCTACTTTTCAACCTGTATCCAGTGGGAAAGTCCCTTTGCTTATCCTGTTTTGACTTTTGTCCTTTTGAGACACTTTGTAATGATCAGTTTGGAGGGAGGTTCTGAACAGCTTTAAAATTTCCCTGTTAATACAGTGCCATCTTGGCTCTGTCATCAAAGATTTTTAAACATCATGCCATCTGTCTTCCATGGCAATGTTATGTCAGGTCATCAGGCCTCATGTCAGGCCATTAGATTGTCAGAATGTCAGACACTACATATGACTCTGTAACTCCTGTGTCCCACCACTGGGATGCCAAGGGATGGAGGTTACATGAAATGATGCAAAGTGAAGTGAGCAGAATCAGGAGAACAATATATGTATTAATAGAAATAATATATGATGATCAGCTATGAATGACCACTATTATCAGCAATCCAGGAAAACCCCAAGAGACTCATGATGAAAACAGCTAACCACCACCATACAAGGAATTGATGAGTCTGAAAGCCATTTGAAGCATACCATTATCCACTTTTTTCCTCCACGAATTTTTCTTTAGTGTAAATAAAAAGTTTTCTGATGATAAACGTGATGAGCATAGATGTATATGATGAACAATAACACATGTGCAACATGTATCATATTACCCACTGCCTTGTGGAGGCAAGAGGCAGAAAGAGAACACATATCACAAGAGGTCAGAAAATGAATTCTATCAACAAGTAAAAAAGAAAATTTATGAAAAAATTAGGAAGATGCAAAGTGAAGTAAGCAGTATAGGAACTGTATATGATTTATATAGTTAGAACAATATAATAAAGACTAAAAAATTATGAAATACTTCATGAGTTTTATGACTCTTTGTAACCCCATTTGGAGTTTTCTTAGCAAAGATGGTTTTCTGTTTGAGACAAACAAGGATAAGTGACTTGCCCAGAATTATACAAGTAGTGAGTATCTAAGGTCAGATTTGAACTCAGTTTTTTGTCTCTGAGCCTGATTCTCTATTCATTGTGCCCACTAGCTACCTGATCAATTAAATGATCTACTACATTTCCAAAGAACTCACAACAACAAAAAAGTGCTATGCATCTCTAGGTAAAAATAAAATTGATAGACTCAGAGTACAAGTTGAGGCATATTTTTTCCTCTTCATTTATTATGGGGTTTTTGAACATGGAAAATGCATAAATATGATGTATGTGATTTTTTATGAATAATTAATATTATATTTCCTGCTTTCTCAAGGGGAAGGGTATAACTGAACATAATAAAACTGAATAAGAAAGAAAATGGGGGAAAAAGCAAAAGCCATATTTTGCAACATAAAAACATAATCAAGAAAAAATTATGCTAAAACATATAAAACAAAAGCAATATAAATATTAACTTCATCTTATTAACCAAATGTCTTATCTAAGTTCAAAGAGGGAAAGTTAACTGAATTAAGAGACAAAGGCAGTAATATAACAGTGACAGGAAAATATTATTTTCTCAGTTTGGAATAAATATAACAGAAAGATAAAAAGAAAAATATAGAACAGAACAAACTGCTATAGAAACTAAAGCTGAAACACATGTAACATTGCCAAAATGGAACTACTAAGGAATGTATGGATTTCTAAGCATTATATGGAACTTTGACAGAAAATGACATTTTATTGTGGCACAGAGGTATAGAAAATGAGGTAAAAAAGAAATAGTTAAACTTTTTCACGTCATAACAAAATAGTAATCCATTTAGGAAGTACAAACCCAAATGAAGATTTGACAAGAAATCCAAAATGATTCTACATTTATGTCAAAGTACAAATGATAGAAATAATTTATAATTACATCAAAGAAAAGGAATAGAATGAAACAAAATAACACAATTTATGGCATATGGCTTGGTCATTGGGGGGATATGCATCCCTAAAAACAAACATTACCAAAATAGAAAAGGACAACTAATGAATATGCATTTTGTTCATGCATGCTTTAAGTAAATAAATGTAGAATACACAAAAAAGGGGAAATATTTAAAAAATCAAAGAGAAATGGATAAACTAGAAACCAAAGAAATAAATAAAAATTTTAAATAATACAAAAATCTGGTTCTTTAAAGGCAACAAAATTGATCAATCTTTTGCCAATGTAATTACAAAGAAGGCAGAAAATCAAATCAACAAAATAGTGTATAAACAATTTGAAATCACAAAAAAATGAAAGGAATTATCAAAACCTACTATGCAGATTTTATATGCTAACAAAACTAAGAGCACAAAAAAATATCTTCAAGAATATAAAATACCAAAATAATTGGAAGACTAAAAAGAGATCTCAAATACTTTAATCTCAGAAAAATAAACTGAATTAGTTGTAAAGGAACTGCCACAGATTTATTTTCTTTTATTGCTCTTGATGAAATCACAGGAGAAATCGATTAAAGAAAAAATGATTAGTACTAATAAATGTACTCAAAAGCTGAGAAAGAAAGCACTCTTGCAAAGTAATTTTTTGAGATAAATACTGTCCTCTTACCTAAACCAAAGAAGGACTGAAGCACAGAACACCCAATGATCAATACTGTTAATGAATAGTAATTCAAAAAATTTTTAAATCCTGTCAAAATCAACAACTATTTAGCCAAGATATCATTCTTTGTGACCAAGCTGGGATTATTCTAGGGATACAAGGATGGTTCAACATTAGGAAAGCAATCAATGTTTTTAATAATGCTAAAAATGAAAACATACTAAATCATATGATTATCTCAATAAATGCAGAAAATACTTTTGACAAAATGTAACATGCTTAATAACATCATCTACACATAATGTATAGACATAGAGGAACCTTTCTTAATATCACAAAAAGTTTATATCTAATTCTAAGAGCAAGCAGCAAGCTTTAATTTTTTTAAATAATTAATGATATAAAGGATACCCACTTTAACCACTATTATTTGAGGTTTGGAAATGTTAATAAGAAAAGAGAAAGAAATTTAAAAGCATTAAGATAGACACAGTGGAGGTAAAACTATTGCCCTCTGCTGATAAAATGATGGTTTACTTAGAAAATCCTAGGACATCAGCAAAGATACCAGTTGAGATAATAGCTTTTGAAAAGTTACATACTACAATATAGACCCTGAAAAACTAACAGCATTTCTAAAATATAATTTTAAAATTTATGATACCATAAAAAGCAAAATGTCATTCCAAATGACTTAAGAATGCATAAAACTGAGTGTAAATAAATAAATAAAATGCTTGTGGATATTCACCAAAAAAGTACTCCTTAAGGAAATAAAGAACCATAGGAATTTTCAGTGTTCATGGCTGGACTACGTCATTGAAACCAAAATGATACTACAAAAACTAATTTATAGTTTTAATGTTACCTAAATGTCCAGAACTCAATAAAATAATGACATAATTCATTTAAAAAAAAACAAAAGATGTAAAACATCAAAGTAAATCATTTTAAAATGTAAGAATGAAGGGAGAATAGTACTAACAGACCTCAAACTATATTACAACAGCTATAAAACCCCTCTAGTACTGGATTTTTCTAAAATAATAGCCAATGAAGAATCAGGAACAATGGAATTCAATTACCCAATGACTGATAAAACAAAAATACAAATTGCTTTGGGGAAAAAAAAGCTTGAAATTTTTTTAACTGCTGGAAAAAACTAGAAAGAGGTCAGGCAAAAATTAGACTTAGACTAACACCTTCTATCATATTCCACAATATATTCTAAATTGAGAAATGATCTTAATAACATCATTTAAAAATAGAAGTAAATTATATACTTTTCTCACCTATAGCAAGAAGATATGTTTTTAGACATATAAGAAATCAAGATACCATAAAAGATACATAACTTTGCTAACATGACACTGAAGAGCTTCTGCACATAAAAAGTTTAAAGAACAAAAAAGAAAAGAATCAAATGGGAGAAAAATCTTTGCAGTGACTGTGTATGTGTACATGTGTGCACATGCATGTGTATGTGTATAAACTAATAATTTTAGGATATTTTTAACATAACCAAAAACAAGTATCGTAAGTAATAGTGGCATATTAAAGGATATGTCAAAAGCAAAAACAACCTCCAAATCTTCTGGAATTTATCAAGGTAATATTTTAACTTTGATAGTACTATAAATTAATTCAATACTAATTTCCTTGTATGAAATTTCACTTCATACTAATTCTTACTCTACCAACTTTTTCATTTGCCACAAGCATGAGTACTACTGTCATCCACTAAGCATTGTGTAATGTAAAATCACAAAATATGAAAACTACTCCTGTTTCAACAAGTCCATTTTTATTTAATTGTTCTAAGCATAACATTTTGCTAATGAAATTAAAATGGGAATTATTAAATTCAATAGGTTAAATGCCTACTATATACAAAGTACTGTTAGGCACTTGGGATACAAATAAGAAAAATGACACAATCCCTGACTTCAAAATGACTGCAGTCTAATAGAAGTCACACTCAAAAAGCATGATACAATGTAGAAGTAGAACAAGATAAGAGTCAAAGAGATCCAAACAAGGTTGCCTAGGAAATTGCAAGGGCCTCAGGGGAGGGGAGAAGGTAGAATCACATATACTTGATATGTTCCATGTTACATGACCAAAAAGGATAATTACAACAGGAGGGATGTCACTATGTATGTATTTCAATATTTTGAGAATTTATATTTTCATCATTGTATGTATTTCCTCCATGGATACAGTAGATATTTGGGGGAAAGATTTGAAGTCAAAGCATTAATTTCCTGTTGAGCATCTTTGTAGGCTTATATCATTCCATGCTTAGCTTGGCTGGTCCTCACAATAAAAATAGGATCACTTGAAGTTTTTCTCAGTTCTTAGGACCTTCCAGGGTTTTTGGCCTTTCTTCCATAGACTTTGAGAAAACAAATGTCATCTCAGAGGAACAATTAAGCAGCAGAAGAGAACTTTAATTAAAAGTAGTAGGCAGATAAGAACAAAAAAAAAGAAATGATCATATTTCTATTAACAGAAACAGCTAGATAAAGATTGCTCAACAATCTAACAATTGTAGAAAAGAAGTAGAGGGAAAATTAAATGAAAAAGCAGAAATACATAGTAAGAGGTAAAGAAAGGCTATAAATCAAGAAGATATAAAACATTGAATAAAATATTGGTACAACTTGCCTTTATTAGTATATGTTTTTCCTAATAATAAATCAGGCACCATCCATAATAAAACCGCAGCATATAAAAGAGGCTTTCTCATCTGTTTGAACAAATAAGAATCCATTTTCACTAAATTGCTTAATAATGTCCTTACTATTATTCTTACATGAATAAATATCAATTAACTAATGGAGTTTATAAGTTTTAAGTTCTTCAAAGAAAATATATGTTTGGAGCAGACACTTTAACATTGAATCAAACTAGATTCACATTGGTTTTCCTTGTTATCCCCAAAACATATAAATGGAATTAAGGAAAACAAAAAAGAAAATACTAGTCCAGAATTTTCCTCAACCTAAGTTACTCTTGGGAGAGAGAAACAATTCCAGTTCTAATTTCATTGGAACTCTGAGACTTATCCAGATGTAACCATATCTGTTCTAAGTGAACTGACTACTCAGTTGAATCAAGCTGATTTTTTTCCCCAGTCCTCCCAAATCTCTTCAAATTTCTTCTCTTCATGTCTCATAAAACACATTGTTTATTCTGTCAATTTGAAACTATAATTAAACCATATAAAAGCAGTGAGGGGCTGGAGTCAGCAAGACTGAAGTCAAATCCAACTTCAAACACTTACTAGCTGAATACAGGCTCTGTAAAATGGGAATAATAATAGCACTTCTCTTTCCAGAGTTATTGTGAAGATCAAATGAAATAATAATTGTGAAGCATTTAGCACAGTGCCTGGCACATAGTAAGGGCTATATAAATGTTAGCTATTCTTATATTCAAACTTTAGCTTAAGATTTATATTCATACTGTAAATCCTCTTACCATTACAGTTCCTAACCACTTTCTTCACCCTCTTTTAAATCTGACCAGCTTTTATCATCATAGGACAAGAAAGATCTTAAATCCCACAGCCTAAGTTTCTACAGTTGAGCAGTTATCTACACCACCATGGTCAACCCTTCTCAAGTACAGAGAAGAATAGGAATGTTCCAAGGAGTGGCAGTTGGAATCCCCAACTGATTTTTGCTAAGAACCATTCAAAAGTCACTGTCTTCAAATACCAAAGGGAAGTGTCATTTCAGCTATTTATACAGAATTCATTTGAGGAGTCCTGAGCAAGCTGATCAGAACCTGATGTCTGAATGACCTGGCTCAATGTTTTAATAATAAGATTTTCTTCAAAATGTATCTAGAGTCCAGCAACCCTTTTCACATTATCCATTGCCATCATTTCCTGCCAGAGCAGAAGTTGGTACTTCCCAGCTCAGTGCTCCTCTCTCCTTTTCTACCTCCATCCCTTCCCTCCTCTATAAAGTAATTAATTATTAGAAAAACATATCCATAGTGTCTAATGCCCATCTTTCTTGACCTCAGCATCTGGCAATGCTGACCACAGTTTCTATTTGTGTGGTATGGGGGTCTCAAACAATGGACACCCACACACACACTAATAATTCTGGAGTCAGGGAACTGAAGTACAAGACAGACTATTTAATCTTTCACAAAAGAGGATACCCCTGGTTTTGGATTCACAGAGATGCTGATGCAGTCCATTCAGACAGTCAATTTATAAGATTTTTCTAATCACAGAAGACCAAAAGACTTTATTCCCCTGCCTTCCTCCAGTTGGATTCCCATGATCAGAATCATGATTTTAAAAACTGTACACATAAACAGGCTTGGGAGAGTGAGATAAGTTCATGGAGGAGTACATATTCCTCTACTGTACATATTCCTCTCTAGATGATAAAAAAAAAGCTAGCTACTGAGTCCTTGGGGAGATGGGGGGGAATCTCCCTGTTCTCATTGTATCTTGTCCCTTTCTGGAGCTTGTCTCTGTATACCTAGAATGAAGCTTGTCAGATAAGCCACCCAAGGTTTCAAAATATAGGACAGACAAATCCACATGTTATATTGGAGAATGAGGGGCAGTTTTATTCTAAGGGGAAATATTAACTCTTAACTGGAGTTCTGAAAATATTGGGGTATGTCAGAGGACTAAAAATACCTTATTTGAGGACACATTATCAACCCACTTAATCCCTCCTATTTTCTTTTTATCAGTTGTGTTCTTTCTCATCCCACTGCTGAAGTAATAATTTAGCTTTCAAATTAGACTTGCCCCCAATTCTCTTTTCTAAATTTAGGATTTTCTGTTTTCTTAAAATCATCATTCTCAGAATTACTCATTGGAGCCAAGAGTGCTTAGAAGACACTACATACGTGTTCTCTACAGTCCTTTGAATGAAAACAATGAGACAGGGAGTTAAATAGGGAAGTACTAAAATAACACAAAAATTGCAAGTATTATGGGCATGATTTTTGCTCAGGGACCTGAAAACATTGAGTCCACCAATTAACCCAATAAGTTGTATATACTCCTCAATTTATTTTCAATTCCTCAAAGAGGGCAGTTAATTGTTGGAGAGCTTTGGTTACTGACCCATCCCTTGCAGTGTTATTAGGAATAAAGGTGCAACAGTTATCTCCCAACATAACACAAACTCTGCCCTCTTCAGCTAACATCATGTTTAAAGCCAATCTATTTTCCCAGGTCATTCAGCTGGTTGCTTCCAATTGTTGGGTTAAACCTTTGACTGTAACCCAAGTATAATTTATAAACATCTATTGATTATAATAGATATAATTGGTCCAATTCACATTCTTATTGACTGTAACCCACCAAAAAAGGGGTTCAAATCTGGCTGCTATCTGATTTCTAGCTTTCTAGGCACTCCTATTGTGTCTAAATAAACTAATTGATCAAAAAAGCCATAAAGAGAGGAAACTAAAGCATCTCTCCTTTTCCTTAACTGATTTGGTTGGGTTGAATGGTTCAAGCACACCATTGTAAATGGGATGGCCAATTTCACCAAGGCACAAGTCCCTGTCCAATTATGAGACTTGCTTCAGTGTGGTTCCTCTACAAAACCCACCAGAGATCTGAGGAACGCTTAGGTTTGCAAACTCAGTCACAGCCCAGGTCTGGGCACACTCCAAATGTGGACTGGGACCCCCACTCACACACTGTGAGATGCATGCAGTGTGATTCCAGAACCCTCCCCTAGCCAAAGGTATCCCTTTCATGCCACTTATCTCAGTGTATACGTATAGGGAAACAAGTGCACTGCAATTCTCTGAGTTTAGCTCTCAAAAGAGGGGAACCATACACTTGAATTCATCCTTGTAGTCATCCAGCTGCAAAGGGAAGGGGGGACCACATGTGCTCTTGGCCAAAAATCAATTGGATTCTTAGGTTTTATTATGTGAGCCAACTATATATTTACAGTAGGCTTAAATTTTGATACTTGAGCTTACTTGACACCAATGACCATAATTATTGCTAGTCCCACAGAAGTTAAAGTATTTAGTTGACTAGCCACACTGCTGGGCTTCATTTTCCTTTTTACAACTGGAGGCTTGACAGACATTGTTCTAGCTAATTCATCATTAGATATTGTCTTACACAATACATCCTATGTAGTAGCCCACATGTACTATGTTCTCTCTCTAGCTGTGTTTGCAATTATAGGAGGATTTGTTCACTGATTTCCTCTCTTTATGGGCTGTATACTTAAAGGTATCTGAGCAAAAATTCACTTCTTCATTATATTTGTAGGAGTAAATTCAACATTTTCCCCACAACACTTCCTAGGCCTATCTGGTATGCCTTACCAATATTCAGATTACCCAGATGCTTATACCATAAGAAACATTCTATCATCAAATGGCATATTCATCCATCTCATTAACAGTCAATATTCTAATAGTGTTCATTATTTGAGAAGCCTTTGCATCCAAATGAGAAGTTCTTAATGTTGAACTTACAGCAACTAACATTGAATGACTTTATGGTTGTCCTCAACATACCACACAGTTGAACAACCAGTCTTTGTTAAATATTAACTCAAGAAAGGGAGGAATAACACCACCCAAGACTGATTTCAAGTCATTCCCATAACCTTTATGACTTTCTCATAAGATATTAGTAAAATTATTATATAACTCTGCCATATTTAAATCATAGGTTTAACCCCTACATATTTTAAATGCCTTATCCAATACAACTAGACTTCGAAGATGCCACATCCCCGATCATAGAACTTAAATATTTCTATGACCACACATTAATGATTGTTTTCCTAATTAGCTCTTTAGTGTCATATATGATTATCCTAATATTAAGAATGTAACTTATACAAGTACAATAGATGTTCAAGAAGTAGAAACACTCTGAACTATTATGCCAGCCCTACCATCTTTATGAATTTTCTACATAATAGACAAAATTTATAACCCATACTTAACAGTCAAAGCTATAGGCCATTAATGATACTGAAACTATGGATATACTGACTATGAAGATCTTGCATTTGACTCATATATAATCCCTATCCAAGACTTTAATCCAGACCAACTATGATATTAGAGGTTGATAGCTGAGTAGTCACCACTAGAACTCCATATTCATCTATTAATTTCTTCAGAAGATATTTTACACACATGGACAGTCCCTTCTATAGGTCTAAAAGCAAATGCAATCCCAGGCCAACTAAATCAAGTTACCTTAACATTGCCTCCACGAGGCATATTTTATGGACAATGCTCAGAAATCTGTGGATCAAATCACAGTTTTATACCTATTGTATTAGAAATAACCACACTAAAATATTTCCAAAAAATGTTCCTCTATTATACAATCATTTTTAGTAAATTAATATAATGCTTAATAGTATAGACAAAATATAGCTCCTCAAAATAACAAGCTACAACTAGATACTTCCACATGATCCTTAACCAGTATTCTAATAATTATTTCGCTACTTTGCATTTACTGAGTAAAAATAAACCAAATAATGATTCCAACTACTCCTGTAACAGAATAAACAAAGTACATAAAAATTATCTTACCTTGAGGGAAAAAAATGAACAAAAATTTATTTGCCCCATTCATCACACCTAAAATTATAGGTATTACAACTTTACCAGTTATTATTTTATTCCCATGCCTCATCCTAACATCCCCTAGACAATGATAACCAAATCGAATCCAAACCTTGCAAATGTGGTTTTTGCTTAATTACTAAACAAATAATGACAATACATAACAAACAAGACTGAACATGAATCTTAACATTAATATCTTTAATTCTATTTCTTGTCTCTACCAGTCTTTTAGGTTTACTACTATATTCTTTCACACTAACTACATAATTATCTATAAATATTGGTATGGCTATTCCACTATGAGCAAGAATGGTCATTATAGGTTTCTGAATTAAACCAAAAATATCCTTAGCCCACTTTTTACCCCAAGGCACTCCAACTCCCCTAATCCCAATACTCATTATTATTGAAAGAATTAGCCTATTTATTCAACCCTTAGCATAAGCAATATGACTAACAGCTAACATCACTGCAGGACATCTGTTAATTCACCTTATCAAATCTACAACCCTAACCTTTTCTTCAATTAGTATAACTTTCTCAACCATCACATTCACAATCCTATTTCTTCTTACTATTCTTGAACTATCTGTAGCCATAATTCAAGTTTACTTTTTCAAACTTCTAGTAAGTCTTTACCTACATGATAATTCTTAATGACCTACCAAACCCATGCATACCATATAGTCAACCCAAGCCCATGACCACTAACAAGGGCACTCTCAGCAACTTTTAACCTCAGGATATAATTCCATTTTAACTTTATATTATTACTAACTGTAGGCTTTATTTCTATACTTTTAATAATATATCAATGATAGTACGATATTGTTTGAGATGGTACATTTCAAGAACTTCATATACTTGTAGTCCAAAAAAAAAAAAGACTATGATACGGAACAATCCTATTTATCCTATCAGAAGTTTTCTTTTTCATAGGCACTTTCACAGGCATGGTAGTTAGTTTTTTCCCAAACTCTGGATAGTGTATGTCACCCATTCCCACCAAGCATTGGTATCCTGATATCCTGTCTCTATCTTAATGATTCACCTTAGCTCCTTAGTCATTGTTACATCAGGCTTTGACTAGAGAGGTCAATTGAAGCAAATTAGGTTTCAAAGATTCTAGCTGTGATGAGTCACTGAACAGATTCTTTCTCTTAACTGGGACAATCAAAAACTTTCCAAAATAATCTCAACCTGCCAGTTCTATTCCAAAACCATACCACCTACCCTTCTTTAAAATTCTCAACAAGTAGAAAATAAGAGTCCATTACAGTTATTGGGGAGGATGGTAAATTGTGAAAGCATCTTTCTACTCTGGGTCTGATGGGGTAGCAGTTCACCCCTTGTAATCCACAGTCCAACATACCCTGACCAGCAGGCACATGGATGCTCCTTCTGTCCAAGAGGAGGACAAAGGTAGTTCTTGTGCTGTCATAGAGGAGCCCAGTTAGCCAGACCCTTACATGGTGGCTCCTCCAACAGTGAGCTTAAGTCTAATTTCACTGTTTAGGATTCTTTTCCAACAAGGAGTTCATTTATTTTGCCTAATTTTTCTAGTCCTATCCAAGTCTACTCTCTATATTTGGTATCACTAATTCTGGCATCTATCACTATATTCAAGATCATAATGATCCCTCACAATGCCAGCCTCATTTCCACCCCCATTCTTAGAACCAAGCTAACGGGGAGCAATTCAAAGGCAAACACCTTCAATGAAGGTCCCTAATGCTATCAACACTATTACTTCAATTGTGGGATTCAATTCTGGGGATCATTTTAAACAGGAAAGTGATTACCTGAAAGTGGATCTCTTTCCCCTCCCAATTCCCAGGATCCCAAGGTCAGAATTATCAAACCAATAGTCCTTAAAACTCCAAGTTCTCCCAGTCCTTTAAAACAACAGTTCAAGTTTCTCTAGTAGTATGAGGTTTCTTCATGATCATTCTCAGGGGGTGATCAGCAGACAGTTTCAGCAGTCCAAACACCAAGTGGTACTACTGGTCCTTTCACCCAAGTATAATGAGTCCAACCTCTCTCTGCTGTGTCAGCAAAATCTGAAATGGTTCTTTGCAAATAGGAATCAGCTCATCCTCTTTCCAAGTATGAATTAGAACCCAAACTTCTGACTGAAACTTGTGTACCAGAAAATCTAGAGGTGGGATTTGAGCTTTCTTATGTAGGGAAGATAATGTTAAAGTGGGAGAATGTACATAATTTCTTAAGAATTTATCTCTACTTTCTCACTGTGGTGGGGCACCATCCCATCTTGAAGGATATGGGTGGCCATATATGAGCTCATAGAGGGAGACAATCCAATGTCTCTCTGGGGCTTTGTCCTTATCCTCAGTAAGTCCAAAAGAAGACACTTAGTCCATGGTAACTGAGTTTCCAATATCAGTTTGATGAGCTGCTTTTTAAGCTCTTGATTCATTCTCCCCACCTTCCTCAAAGAAGGAGGGTGCCATGGGGTATAAAAATCCCAGTCAATTTCTAAAGCTCTTGCATTTCCCTGCAATACCTTGGATGTAAAATGGGTCCCATTATCAGAATCAGTATTCTCGATAAGCCCATATCTAGGCACAAG
Source organism: Gracilinanus agilis (assembly GCF_016433145.1). NCBI lineage: Eukaryota > Metazoa > Chordata > Mammalia > Didelphimorphia > Didelphidae > Gracilinanus > Gracilinanus agilis. The sequence goes on along the minus strand of NC_058131.1, from coordinate 509,382,704 downwards.
TTGCTCAAGTAAAACTTTGGTTATATATGAGCAGTGGCTTGGCTCACAGGAAAAACTTTCCCCCATGATGTTATATGGTCCACAACCACAAGGAAGTATTTTACTTTCCCAACTGGCTCCATCTCAGTAAAATCTACTTGAATACTTTGAAATGGCCTGAGTCCTCATAGCCTTCCCTCTTCAGAAAACAGCTCCATAAACTCTGCTTATTCATCTTTTTAAAGATCAAACAGGCTTCCACCACCTGCTGTTCCACAACATACAATCCAATGCATGCATAATGAGTTAATATCATATATCACACAGATTTTGCACATTCCAATGACTGTCCTGGTACAGATGATTTAAAATACTTCTAGCTATGGCCTGATTAATTAACTCTCTCCCATCCAGCAAGAAACATTTGCCATTTTCTGACTAAACTCTTCCCAATGGTTATAATTTCTTCACCTCTATGTAGTAAATGTAGGCTTTCTTAATTACTTGAGCAAAGATGGAATTAGAGTCATCATAGGAACTTTGACCTGCTCTTCAAACCCAACTCTTTTTGCCTCTTCATCTGCTAATTTATTTCCATGGACTTCAAAAGAATTTCCCTTCTAGTACCCATTCACATGGATTATTGATGATTACTTTGGTTCCAGCAAATTCTTAAGCACTTGATTCAACAGTTTGGTACAAGCCAGCTCTTTCCCTTTGCTAGGAATCATGCCTCTTCCTTCCCAAATTTTCCCATATATATGCACCACTCCTACGCATACTTGGAATCAGCAAAAATGTTTCCTTCTCATTCTCCGACTAGCTTCAAAGCCTGATTAAGTGCATATAGTTTACAAGTTCGAACTGATCAGGCATTTGGGAGGTAGCCTCTATCTATTAGAGCAGCTTTGTCTCCATCAATTATTGTATATCCATTCCTTCTTTTGCCATCTAATATTTGTGAGGATCCATCTAAGTAAGGGAGACTCTTGCAAATCCTCTCATTTAGTCTGTTGGGCTATTATTTCCATGCAATCATGCTCTGTTTCCTTGGGATTTTTTTTCCTGGTCCCTCACAAAAACATTGCAGGGTTCAAATTGGAATCTGATGTCAGAACCAGGTCATCTTTCTCTAACAAGATAGCCTCGTGCTTTAGTATCCTTAAGTCACCACTGAACAGCCTGTTGGTGTAAAATAGTACTGACTTGGTGGGGAGCACTAACCATTAGACTTACCCTGAAAGTTAATTTCCTGCTCTCTTCTACCAAGGTGGTAACTGCAGCCACAGCCTAGATGAAAGTGGGCCAGCCTCTTGCTAACAGATCCAAAATTTTGGATAGAAAAGCCATGGTCTCTTTTGTCCCAAGCCTGTGAAAGGACTACAAGGATAAAGTCCTTGTCCACATTAGCAAACAAGTGGAAAGACTTATTCAAAGAAGATAGAGCTAACACAGGCACTGACTGAAAAGTCCTCTTCAGTTCTGAAAATTTCTCTTCTCCCTCTGACTCCTACCTTATGGGATCTGGAGAATCTTCCAACAGTATGAATACAGAGATTTTGTGTGGGTAGCATAGGAATCAATCCAGAGTGTACAGTACCCAATCAAACCCAAAAGTTTCCTTAAGTTTTTCTTAGTTATGGGGAGTTCCAACTGCAAAATAGCAGAGACTCTGTTGGGGTCTAATATCCTCCATCCTTCACTAAATAAATGTCCCAAATATTTTACTTCCTTCTCTGCAAATTGTAACTTCCCCTTCAACACCTGCAATCCCTTCTCTCCCAAGAAATTCAATAGCTTAATTGAAGCAGTTACCACACTAGGGTGTTTATCTCCTGTCAGTAACAGGTCGTCTACATACTGAAGAAACATGACTTGGGATGGAGGGTGGAAACCTTCTAATATATTCTCCAGGACCTCCCCAAAAAAATTTGGTGAATCTCTGAACCCTTGTGATAATACACTCCACTGGAATTGCCCTTTTCTCCCTGTATCTGGGTCTTCCCACTTACAAGTGTAAAACTCATCTAAAATTCAGCGTCCTGATAGGAAGGATTAAAAAGATTGAAGGTCCTTTTTAACTCCTTAGCTGATTTGTATGGGTACAAGAAATATTTGGGGAAGCTCCTCTTTAGCACCTCTAACTCCTGCACAGTAAAAGCTTTGTGCATTTTCATACTGACAGGTTCACCGTTTGGTCTAAATTGAGTCTGGTCTATTATTGGGAACAATGACACAGTGGTAGGGGCAACTGTTCCTCTTTCAGTCTGGGTAGCCTCATTAATTTCAAAATCTGTCTGGATACAACTGTCCACCATCGTAGATTTGGAAGTTTCCTTGGTCTTAGGCTTGTATGCATTCTCTATGATCTCTAGCTGTAAGATAGTATGTTTATAGAGTGCCCGGCCCTGTTTAATCTTGCTATTAATTTCCACCATCAGCCTAAGTTGTTCCTTCATCACAGTAAACACATCTTCATTGTTTTGTTTGCCTTTCCCAAAGATCAATTGAATTATTTTCTTCAATGCCAAAATCCCTTGAATTGTTGTCATAAACATTACCACAATCGCAGGTAAATATGATAGGAAATCTGCCATTGTGAATGCCAAGTACTTATAAGCATCGTATAATGTTAATATTTTTATAAGTACTCTGGGATGACTTGAAACCATAGCCTTTTTACACCTTGGGTGAAGGAATAGACAGTGAAATGGTGGTGAAAATGAAGGTTGCCCTTGCCAACCCCATCTTGTTTCCTTATTAGTTAACCTAGGTTCTTTGCCCTCTGGCTTCGCCAAAAACTGTTATAAACAAAAAGGGGTCCTACCCTCTTCTTCATAAAACAAATCCTGACTACTGGGGCATAGTGGGATTGCCCAGAAATCATATTTCTAATCTATCACAGTAAAGTTCAGGCTACTGAGAGGAATCTTACTCATCAAAGTATATGGATCAGGAACTGCAGGGTACGTATGCACTGTTATCTTATCAATCACCCTGACACTTTGAACCAGCCTATAACTCCCATCACTGTTTCTCACTGGTAAAATAAGGCTGTTACAAGCAGACTAAGAAATCTCCAGGAGCCCATCCAGGAGGATAACAGCAGGGCTGTTATCACTGGCTTAAGACCCCACCTTCCTTCAAGTGAAATAGGATACTGCCTAACCTTGACTGTCTGGTTTGGCTCCTTTAATTAAATTCGCAAAGGGGGCATCTCAACTTGGCCTCAATTCCAGGGTCCTGCCCATACTTTGGAATCAATTTGAATTTCCTCTTCTCCCCTTAGCAGAAACTGTCTGCAGGGCAGTGAAGGTACTATTGTGCATACAGTTGCTGTTAGCTGTAACTTCAATTTTGTAATCATTTCTCTTCCCAGCAGGTATATGCCTGCTTCAGGAATCAAGAGAAACTATCCTAGCACTTTCTCTTGCTCATACTCCACAACTATTGGCTGGATTATAGGTATGGGAAAATTCTCTCCTTTTCACTCTAGCCGCAATGAGTTTTTTGTTACTGAGCTTAGCCCCTTGGGCAGTAAAATGAGGGACAGCCTTGCAGCTCCTGTATCTATCTGGAAGGTGGTATCTAGTTCCTGATCCCCTACCTTCAGTGTTGTCCTCTGGATGGGGGTTGTCAAAGAGTCCCTGACCCCTTCAGCCCTCTGTTTCTGAGAGAGAGAATACTTTCTGCTCTCTCTCTTGTATAGGACAACTCCCCTGCAAATGTCCTACCTCACCACAGTTATAACATGAGAGGGGGGGCACATCCTCCCTCCTGAAGTTTCACAAATTGGTTATTCTTTCCTTTCTTCTTAAAAATTATTCCTCTCCTCATCTGTCCTTCCTTCTTTCGTTCTCTCACTATCTGTCTCAGCTTAGAATATTCAACCTGTATGACTTTTGTGTGCTCTCCTTGAGCTTGTTTCATGGCTTGGACCATAATTTCAGCCTTCACCTTTACTTTTTCTTGTCTCCTTACATATACCTGTTAAACTTGCTGTAATAGCTCATCTAATGCCTATGTGACCACCCTTCTATCTTCTTGCAAATATCTGATCAAGCATTAGTTACAAAATATGTCTTGGGAGACCTTGTCCAAAAGTTCAGTCACATCTAGGCCAGAATATCTGCCAAACAAATCCTCAATCCATTCAGGAATTGAGTGGGTGTCTCCTTTTTCTCTTGTTTTACTTCAAACATCTTATTTAGATTCTGATTTCAGGGAACAGCTGTTCTTATACCTTGAATGACCATTCTCCTATTCTCTCATATTCTCCTGATAGGCTGGATTATTGTGGTCTCAATTAGGATCTTGGAGGGGGAATTTCTGTTCTCCCCTAATTTCCCCAGGGATTACAGGATGGTCATGATCCCAGGCCCTCATAGCAGCTCGTCTTATCTGACCCTGTTCTTCCTCTGAAAAGAGGTGCTCCAAAATTGACATTATTTCAGTCCATGTGTGCATGATCCCCAAAATTGGCTAAATTACTCTGCCAGCCCAGTTGGGTCTTTCAGCAAGTTTTTCATCTTTCTTAAAATTTCTCACCTCAGAACCACTCAGAGGAACATTAACATATCCAATCTCATGTTCCAGTAGAACTTTCCTCCATGGGTATTGCTTTACTTCTCCACCCAGGGGTAAGTTTCTCTGGCCCTTTACTAACTGTTTAAGCTCCTTACTCAGGGCCCATAAGGAGCAGGTGAAGGTGCTACATTCTCCACAGGTGGAACTGCTGATGCTGGTGGAATAGCAGGAGGAGATGGTGATGCCTAAAGAATAGGAGGGGGAGGAGGAGGAGGCAGATATGGAGAAGGAAGGAATTCAATTGGATCTCATACCCTCTCATCCTCCTTACAGAATCCTGAATTTTTATTCTCCTCTCTTTTCTCTTCTTTATCTCTACCTGGCTCTAATATTTTCTTCTCCATTTGTTTTTTTAAAACAAATGTTTCCACCTCTGGCAGCCAGAGGACAGTATATCCACATTCTTGCTTATTTCTGGGCTGTTTTCTACTAATGAGAAGGTACAAGCATTCACAGATCAAGTTTTCTGCTGATCCAAAATGGGGCCACATAATTTCATTTTTGTTACCAAGTGGAATTCCTGCCCACTTCAGACAGCAACATTTTACAAATCTGCATATCTGAGTGAACTATTCCAGGATTGTAATCCGATCCCTAAAGGGCTGTCTCTGGGGATCTCAGCTAGTTCCCCTTTATCTTTTCTGCTGCACTTCTTTCTTGACTGTTTCTGAACCATTTTCCCCTATCAATCTTCTTATTATTTCTAGGATCAGAATTTCTAGTACTCTGAAACACTGCCAACACTCCTTGTTTTGGTACTCCAGCCCAATCCATGTCAACCTGATGCTCAGTGCAAATGGGGTTCCTGGCCCAGGTCCTGGCCATTCTGCCTGAGCTGTACTGCAAGCCAGGAATGCTGCTAGGTGTGCACTCTCCAAATCTCCTTCATCTGGGGAGACCACCCTCTAGCCAGAGTCTCTCAATTCCACCTCACTTTCAACAGACCTAAGATATCCTAGGGCTATGTGATCAAAAGGACTTTATCCTGCTTCTTCCTGAATCTCCAGATCTCATGCACATACACAACATTTGCTTTGCCTTCTGAGTCCCTCATGGGACACTGGAAACTCAGAAGCTCCCCTCTTGCTCCACAGCCTGATGCCACATCTCACCCACGTGTATCCAAAGAAGCTTTCCAAAGACAAGGCTTCCCTCTCCATCTTTTGTTAGACCCTTATACTTACAGATTTCTTGCAGTCAAATCTGAATTCCCAAATCTTCACTGACCTTTTACTTCAGCCTCCAAAACTCCCTTTAAGGATTGAAAGCTAGCAAGAAACTCCCAACCTCTGCCACCCCCACCCCCACCCACATAGGCCAGCAGCCATAAAACTTTGGCTAATGTGCAACTTAAGCTGTGCCAAAAAGGTCCTTGCCATTCCAGAATCCCGGGAGAGCCCCCAAGATGGATCCCTCTCACTAATAATACAATTCTGGAATCAGGGAACTGAAGTATGATAAGCCACCCAAGGTTTTGAAATATAGGACAGAAAAATCACATATCATATTGGAGAAGGGGGCACAGTTTCATTCTAAGGGGAAATATTAACTCTCACGTGGGGTCCTGAAAATATTGGGGTGTGCGTCAAAGGACTAAAAATACCTTACCTGAGAAAGATACATCATCATCCTACTCATAGTGGAAATCCTTTCCTCCCTGGGGTTTCTTAACAGTGTTCTCTACTGGGTCATGTGGCCAACAAGATGAAAGGACTAAACATTTTCTCCATTTTCACTAACTAAAAAAAAAAAATGGGATGGGAGCATTATACTTGGGGGTGGGGAGGGGAGAATATAGAGAGGTAAATCAATAGGTCAAGAAAGTAGCGGAAAAAATGTAATAGCCTTATGAATTAACAATGTTCATTCAGTTCTCTTCTTCTAACACAGAGAATAATAAGATAGCTACAAAGATATTCAAGAGATTACAAACTTATCTAAATAAATATTGCCAGACAAAGAAAGGGCAGTTAGTGGCAGAGTAGAAAGAGCTCTACAATTAGAGTCAGGAAGACTCCTTGGTCTTAGGTACTTACTAGCTGTGTAACTCCAGGCAAGACACTTAAGCTTGCCTCGGTTCCTCCTCTGTAAAATGAGCTGGAGAAGAAAATGGCAAACCAGTCTTGAGTGACATAAGACGCGTGTGTGTGTTTCTCAAAAATAAATATTTGGCCTGGTCAACGTGGAATCTAAGGGAACTCCAAGTTTTGGGGTTATCTTAAAAGCTGGAGACCCCGAGTTCGTCCTTATTCCCACGAGAATCCGCCCCGAAGGGAATCTCAGACTAGCAGTTTCATACTGAATAATAGAATTTAAGATATTGAAGGGACCTAGCTGGGTAATGTGAACAGAATTAATCAAATGCTAAGGACCCTTTTATCCTAGTAGCTTCTCCCACTGTATCAGAGATCCTTCCCAGGAAGACCCCCGCACCCAAGCAGGGATCAACCTTTTTCCATTGTGAATCCTCCGGGTCTCTTCCGCCCTAGCTGCAGGCTAGAGTTCCTTTCCCAAGGCTGTCAGTGGAGTTTGAAAGCTCCCACTTTCTTGTAGCCATGGTAATGTCAATCAATCCTATTTCCCTGTCCCGCAGTTCCCCTAAAAAGGATATAAGCTTCCCAAATTCTTTTATTCTTTGGAACTGTCAATCTCGCGCAGTTGGCGTTCCCAGGGCTCTGTGGCCAGAGCAGTCAAGAGTCTGGGGGCTCTGTGTGGGTTTGTGGCGGGCAACCCCGTGTGGAGGCTTGAGAGAAAATCACCGAAGCCCTCTCCTTCATTAGAGATATGGTTTTCCTGAGTATTTAATAGTTCTGCGTTTTTTCCAGTTTAACATCCTACATACCCCCAGTATCTCCCAAGGGAAAACTCCAGTTTAAAATCCCCAAATAGGCCCAATTGAGAACATAATAGAAGCCTGTTTTAAATTGCAAAGACTTTTTGTTGACTGTTTATCTAAGGACTCCTGAGAAAGGAACAGGTAAAAGACAAAAGGAATTTTGGAGGGCGATAAGTACCAACTAGATGGGCTACCCAAACTTACCTCCCTCCAAAATTACTTTGTATTTATCTTGTATATTTTAATTTCTTTTTTAAAACCCTTACCTTCCATCTTAGAATCAATACTATGTTGTTAGTTTGAAGGCAGAAGAGCACTTGCCCAGGGGCACACAGCTAGGAAGTGTCTGAGGCCAGATTTGGACCTCCCCTCTCTAGCCTGGCTCTCAATCCAATGAGCTGGCCCTGTATATTTTAAATTTATTGATGTTTGTACACATTCAAATATAAGTTCCCACAGTCAAATATAAGTTCCTCCAGGAAAAGGATGATTTTGTTTGGTTGGGGTTTTTTTGTATCCTGTGAGCTCACTCCCTAACTCCCTTTTATGATTATATTATTTGCCTTTATGATTATTTTAATAACATAATCATTGGTCTTGAGTTAATAACCAAATAGTATAGTTTGCTTTATAAGAAGTCTAAACATTAGCTAAGAAAAATACAGTTGAGGATGGTATCAAATCTTGTTTTCAGACATTTTGACCTTACGCCTATAACCCAAGAGTTTCCACTAAGCCCACTACACCTTGCTCTATGTATGACAACCTCAGCCAAATGGAGGTGGAAGGCTGCTCTTGGGTGCAAAAATCAAGAAAAAAGAAGTGGAATACTACTTTTGGGTGCACATGTTGACCATCTAACTGCTGACTCCTAGTATTAAATCATGATTATCAGCAGAAAACAATTAGACCTTGACCCTTATTGCACAAGTCTTAGAAAGGCCAGTAATAATAATAAACATAAAGCTACCACACATAGTCATTATTTTTGCATTTTCCAGCTTAATCAGAATTGTGTTATTCTATTTTAATTTTGATTGTATTTTCTGTCATTGTGTCATCAGATTTCTTTGCATTAAAAAGGGCTATCTCCTAAGGCTCAGGGTCTCTGGTTTTGATTTTGATGGATTCTGCTTTATTATATGAGACTAGACACCTCTCAAGAAACCTATCAATTAGCTTGGAGACTGAATTGGTGTGATAAAGTTTCACCATAATTCTTAGCACCTGTCAAAGCAAATGGCACCTAGTAGGTACTTAATACTTCTTAAATCTTTAGATTTCAGATTTCTATAACATTATTTTCCAAGTTTTTATGTTTGAAATTTATTATGGAAACCTCAAAATCCAGAAGGCTTATAATAACCAGAGAGAAAAATAAGAATAAGAATAAGAATTCCAACAGGTGTAGATGTGGAGGCATAAAGATATATACATATTCAACATGTGCATATGTTTCCTTTTAAAAATGCATAAGGATCAAAGAATCATAGATTAGAGCTAGAAAAGAACTTTGAAGTTAAAAAGTTCAATGCCTTCATTTTATAGATATGGACATTGAGGGTAGAGAGTCTAAATAATGGTCACATACAGTGAGGAATTATCTGAGTTAGAATTTGAAATGAAGTATTCTTGACTAAAAACTATACCACATCACACTGCACCATCAAGACAAGTCAAGTTCATGGAACATAACATGCTGTGAGACAAAGTTGGAAGGATAGAGGTAGATCACTATTTTTCTTGGGCAGATTTAAAGACATATGAAGAGTCTCCATTTCATTCTGAGGCAAAAAGTTGTCATTAAAGGTCTTTGAGCAGAAGACTGTCATAGTTAGATCTATACCTTAAGATTATCATGCCCAAGAAAAATAGTGAATTTTTTAAAATTTTCCCCAAGAACATATGACATGACATTCTTTTAGAAGTTTTTAAGGGTTGTACTATTGAACATCAAGGGAGAAACACAGGAAGATTATCATGTGGACAAAAAAAGCTAAAAATCATTATAGATGTCTTATCAAGTAATCTGGTTATCCATGCAATGACAGAGGAAATTAGGTCTTGCTTATCCTTAGTTTTGAAAAAATTAAATTAATATCCAATAACTCCAAGTATTATATTTTATAAAATTTATTAATCACTTGAAGCAGAAGAAATAAAAAGACAAAAGTAACCTGAGTAAAGGCAGCTTTCTCAGTCACATTCATGGGAAAAGAGAGAGGAGGACAGAGCTACACAAAACTTATATCTTCCCTATGTTAGTACATAACATAAGAAGGAACATGGGAAGCTGGAAAAGAGAGTTTCTGGGGAGCAAATTCTAATCATACACCCCCACCTATGATTCCATTGGGAAATAAGCATATAGAAATCTCCCAGATTTACATGCCTAGTTTCCCCAATGAATCAGTACACATAACCAACTTATATCTCTAAAGATCTTTAACTGTAAGTACATAAAATATTGCACTTTCTAAGGGGGAAATTTCAATAATTTGGGGATAAAAGGGAAATAAAAGAGAAAGAGAACAAAACCAATGACAAGGCTCATTGACAAAAAGTCAACTAGGGGGCAGTCACTTTTTTCATAAGAGTGTACATTCAAAATAAATGCATTCAACCCCCCTACAGTTAAATTTCACCACATCCCAAAATTCATTCTGGACCTTTGATGCAGTGTATAGTTTCTGCAGGCTTCTTTATGGCACCTTCTCCAAACTGTTCACTTTCTTGATTTGGGGAGATAGCAAGTTTCTTATCCTAAAATTACTCTCGAACAAGAAAAATTTTTATAAATCTAGAATTTTATGACAATAATGCAATCCCTCCTGAGAAGAATGTTAACCAAAACACAAATCACCCCAGGATATATGACTGAGTTATGAGGCATATGAATCAATTGTCAAAAGAAAATCAAAAACATTAAAAAAAAAACAAGAGAAAAAGTAACTTCTGCTTGAAACATAAAATATCAAAGTCTCATGTGTAAAAATTCTAAGTAAGGAAAAATAAGCCCATAACATGTTGGTCCTTGAATCGGGGCCCAATTTAAAGTGATTTATGTCCCTCAAGTCTGTAGGAGCAATTATGCACTTACCCAGTCAGCAGCCAGTACTATAGAAAATTGCCACACCATAAAAGAAAGAGAAAAAGGACCAGACTTTGAAGCAGAAGGGAAATAGTATTTCCCTGGTCTGGTTTTACCTTTGTCCTCAAGGATAGGGGAGCCAAAATCACTGAGGTACTTGGTAGAAGTCTGGATATGGCACAGGGGAATCCTGTTTGCAAACAGCTGCTTCCTCAAACACCGAAATAAGTTCAAGTCTCCTGACTTGGCACAGAATCTCATCAATCTCCCTGGGGTTGGTTGGTCTCCTTGACCTTGTGCTCCTTGGCACTGTGCAGTGGCTCTTTTGTGATCCCTTCTCCTGGAATCAGACACAATCATTAATCAAAGTCCCATAATATTTAACAATCAATGGCAGGTTTCCATAGTCTAAAGCTTTTGGGTATGTATTGACATTAGAGCTAATGGATATTTTAAACGTACCTTAGTGCAAAATCAAAAAACCATTAATATTGGTAACATGTGCCTCAAGTACAAAAAAAAGAGAAAACTCAAATACTCTATTGTACATACAAGGAAAAACAATATTTTCTTTAAATCAAAAGTACATAGTTCACATTCCATGAAACACTATGTTAGCCAAGCAGAGGCAGAACACAAAGGTTTCTCAACCAAAAATGAGATCCATTTCCTTTTTAACTTGGTCATGATATATAGTGTGTGCACATGATTTTCACCGAGTAACAGCTTTATAAAACAATAGTACAGAAGATAATACACATTCAAAGGAGTACCAACATCCCCAAAATCACAAGAGCCCATTTAATGACAATAGCAAACCTGCTATCATTAGGATTCACATGCCACTTGCTGTGTGACATTTTAAAAATCTATGGATACTTGTCTCAAGTTATCCAGATCTAGCCAATCTTTCAACCTTGGCTAAAATATTTTTTAACAAAGTTTATTACTGCCATCATTCCAAAATGTGGCAGGAGGACCCAGAGAAAAAAGAAACCTCTGTACTGCTGATGAAAACCTTTTGGGTCTGAAATGTCACCAAGCATCTAAACAATTCTAGTGGAAAGGCAGAGTAAGCTGAAGAGTTACAAATATTAAAAACCTATCTAGGGGTTGCAAAGCCCCCTGGGAAAACCTTCCCACCTCCTGGATGAGATTATAACCCATCATGGAGTAACCAAGTCCCTTGGGAAAACACTTTCCTCTGGTATGAGACTGTAATAGCCATAAAAGACATGTCTCTATATGTCCCATCCATTGCAATGTGGAGGTGAAGACTACAATAGTGAAAATCACTTCTGATGTCTCATCCATTACATGTTTATAAATGCAGAGGTGGGGAAAACAATAGTGCTATTGCACTTCACTTCACCTACTAAATGGACCCTTATCTCTTATTACAAACAACTCAAAGGTAGGCAAATGAACAGTCAGAGGCAGTGGTGCTACTAGATATCTGAAAATCACTTCTAAAGCCCCCTTAAAATCAATTGAGATTTTTAGCTCATTAAATTCTCCAAAGGTTGTATACAGGTTGTAACCAGTTTGATGGAGTCCATCCATCATCTATGTGACAATTAGCAAAGGCAAAAAGGAGCAAAAGGCCATTTAGGCAACATGTGACCTCAATGGATCTGGTGGCAAACCCAGCATCCATAAGGACTATGGTTTTTCCATGGAAAAGGTTTGTCCATATAAAAATTAATATATCTCAAGTCAAAAATATGACCTTTTAGCAGTTTATTTACAAAAAAGAGGGGAAGAGTGAAAGGGGAAGAAAGTTAAAGAGGGTAGAGAAATTATCTAATTTAACAAGCTAAGTATTTGCTCCAGTACCTAGCTCTACTCCAGCAGGGCTCCAGAAGCCCAAGCTATAGAGCCCAGAGGTTTCACCCACACAGCCTCCTCCAAGAGGGAAGACTATCTGGTGTTAATCTGTTTGGAAGTCAGGAAAGGAGGGTCAGCTTTTTCCACTCACCAATCTGAAGTCCAAGGGGAGAACATCTCAGAGCAGTCTTACCAAATGCTAGAGTCCCAGGTCCATGTTAACAAAGAAGGTCTTCAACCAACCTCCAAAGTCTCAAAGGAGCTCAAAGAGCCCCTCACAAGAAGTTGCAGCCACTTTTAAAGATTCTTCTTTGCATCATTTCCTGTTCTTTCCTCTTTGGACACCAATTGTAGTCTTTAAATTTGCTTAGGACTGCCCAGGGGGAAGTCAGTCATTTTTGAGTTGTTACCCACTTTAGCTAGTGGGTTGTGGATCTTCTCCATTTAGGTGTTAAGTAGGGGTGTATTTACTTCTATTGATTAAATTTAAATGTAGACAAGGGGAGAATTAATCCCATCTTCATACCCAAGTTACTTATGGGCTTTTACAATGGTAATTTCTTCAGTCCAATCATAGGGAGAGGATATAAATAAAGGCAATGTAACAGAACATATAGCTAATGACCAAAACACAGTAGCTAAAAATGACTTAGGGTAACAGATGATATTATATTAGATTAACATGTGAACTTAAAAAACAAAATTAAATCTTAAAACAATCAGCAAATACAATATATGTGGCAGGATATAGTAACCCAGTATAGTACATGTGAGCAATCAATCCAAGAGTCCTTTTCTCCAATTCTGATAGCTGTAATGCTGTGTTACAGAAACTTCTTCACTATTTGGAGGGGAACAAACTGAAACAGTTAATATCAATAAGGCAAATGGTGTCTGAAAAGCCTTAAAATTCACCTTTTGACTCTTTAAGATTTCTTCCCCTCTCAAGTATCATTATCCATTTAGATTCCTTTGGTTATACCTCTGGGGTTCCCCATATCCTCAATGAGCATAGTTTTGAATGAAACCCCATATTGGATGTGTTGCAGAGACTGGCAAGGAGGTGTAGGGAGATGAATCTCCCCTCTGAATCTTGAGATTACTCAAGCTAACAGTAAGGACAAGTGCACCCAAGAACAGTAGGAAGAAAAGACATCCTAAAACAATAAGGCTCTCTGGGAATGGGAGCTGTTTGAGATAGGCAGGAAAGTGGGCCATGCTTGCAATTATACTTATTATATTGATTGCAAATTTACTTTTGTCAGTAGGTGATGCTAGCCTAGTAGCACTGGCTAGGAGTTAAAGCCTCACAAGGAATGTTTGGGAGAAGAGTTCTCTCCCTTCCCCCCCAACAGGGGTAAAGCCAGTGGCCCCATGACACCTCAATTCCCAGCCCCACAGCCAGGAGCATGAAAGCTCTCCTGGGTTAACCAGGCTGGGGTTGGGATGGATAGTGTGGATTGGCTATTCCGCACAGGAGAAAGAGGGTGGTTCCAAAAAGCTCTTAGACCTTTGGGCAAATAGAAGCAGTAGGGAGGCTGTGGTGGGAGTGAGAGCAGCAACAGCACAAACTGCAGTAGCTTGGGGACAGCAGAAAAGGTGGCAGGAGGAGGAGCAGCGAGAGTGGCAGAGGCTTTAAAAATAATATTTTTGTCTTAAAAAAATTGCTTTACCAACTTAGAGAGGTGCAAGGGTCCTAAACTCCAGACTTCTGGTTGCCAACAATGTAAAATTTAAATTAATATCCAATAACTTAAAGTATTATATTTTATAAGATTTATTAATAATCATTTGAAGCAGAAGAAATAAAAGGACAAAAGTAAAAGTAAAGGCAGCTTTCCCAGCCATGTTCATGGGAAAAGGGGGAGGGGGTAGAGCTACACAAAACTTATATCTTCCCTACTTTAGTATGTAATATGAGAAGGAACATGGGAAGCTGGGAAAGAGAGTTTCTAGAGAGCAAATTCTAATTATACAGTTTCAATTCTTGAAACTAAAAAAGAAAATTTGCTCAGCTGACACTCTTCTTCTCTTGCCTTTTCTATATGCCCTTTTCCTCCCTCACTCCTAAAAATAAATAAATAAACAAACAAATAAATGAATGAATAAATGAATAAATAAATAAACAAATGAATGTATAAATAAATAAATAAATGAGTGAGTAAGTAAATAAATAAATGAATGAATGAATCAGGCCTTTGAGTCAGCCTAATTCTATCTGGGAAACATATCACTTCCTCCATAGTCTTTAATGGTTTTGATTTGGCAAGAATTTTGGGTATATCAATCCCTCTAGGATCTAACTTCTCCATTAAATTCTGGATTCAACATCTTCAAGTCTATGACAGGATTATTTTTTAAGTTACTCCCCAACTACCTCCTACCAAATATCCTTTCTTTATTCCTTAACATAAGAAAAATCTTATCACCTTGGCTTCTGAACTGTTAAAAATTTCTATAGCTTCTCTAACTCTTTACCTGGCCATATGTCTAAGTCAATAAATAAAGGACCTTTTCTCCTTTGATCTCCTAAAGAACCTCTTTCTTCCCTCATTCTCCTGGATTTCTAGATGCTCAAGACTTAGAAGTTCTCTTGCCTTTGACTTCTTTTTTCTGCTTTCCATGGCTTTGTCTTATGGGTTCATATTTTCTTACTTGATTCTTCCATCCATGCAAAATGTTAATGATAGACCCACTTGATAGTCAGTAAACAATGAATATCTTTTGAGAGACTTTTTTTTCTTTTTTGCTCAAATCTCCATCTTTGTTCTTAGGTTTTTGAGGGTTTCAAGACCCTCCTTTCAGAGGGCTTGCTTTTTAAACTTTAACCATATATTTTTAATAAGAGTAGGAAGAAAGAGAAGATTTATGATGCATTCTATGATTCTATCAATGTAGGGGATTCTCTTTAGCAATATAAGTTAGTTAACCATCTAAAAATGGAAGGAAAGGAGGGAGGGAGGAAGGAGAATGTTTGAGATAATTGAGAAGTTAAATGACTTGTTGACCCAACCTTCTATCAACTGCTTCACACTATCTTTTAATTTAATTATTCTAATTTAGCTAATTTAATTAATTAAATGTGTTTAATTAGATCATTATGTTAAGTAATATTAATAATTATAAATATTTTCCCTACTCATCAGGATAGATTCATAATCAACAAATATTTGAAAATAGCAATCTTTTGACTCAAAGTTAAACATTCCCAGTTCCTTCAGATTAATCCTAGGAATTTGGCTCATTGACATAAAATTAGTAAGGAGTATAAAGGTTATCTAGTCTTTTAAAAATAAGAAAAACAATATATCCTGGGAATTTGTAAGATGGCAAAGTAAGAAATGCTTTAATAGCCCAAACCCTCCACAAACAAAAAATAAATAGTTCTCCTCAAAACAAAGGAAAGCAGGAGGGATATGTCTCACAGGGGTAAAAAGGGAGAGTAACCCAGTTAGTGGGAGTTCCAGGGAAACAGGCAGAGTGTGGATCAGCCTAACCCACTATAATGTGGCCCAAGGAAATGAATCAGCAGAGCTGGAACAAGCCTAACTCACAAGACAATGGGGGAACTGGCAACATGGAGAGTGGACAAAACAACTGCAAGCCTCCCTACAGAAACAAAGCCTATCTTTCCCCTCAAAGTGTACATTTTAGGAGCCAAAGGCAACCAGGCCTACCCCAAGCACTAGAGAAGACTACCCAGTAAGCTTGAAACAATGCTTCCTAAGAGCAGAGTAGAATTTCAACAAATGGGCAAATAACTCCAAAAAAAAACCTTTTTTAACTATAAAAATGAGCAAAAGACAAAGAAAAAAACCTGGCCTAAGCAAGTTACTTTAGTGACAGAGAGGATCAAAATACAAACTCAGAAGAGGACAACAATGCCAGGAAAGGAAACATTGAAAGCCTCACAGTAAAGTGTGAAAGGGTATAAACCCCACCAAAAGAACCCTGGAAGAACTTGAAAAGGAGTTAAAAATTAAATAATAATAGAACTGATAGAAAAGAATCAATAGTGGGGGGAGGGAATCACTGAAGATAACAACTCTCTAAAAACTAGAATGTATCAAATGGAAATGGTAGCACAAGATATACTGAAGAAAACAAATTTAAAGAAAACAACACTACTTAAAGACCTGAAATGGCCAAATAAAAAAGGAAATGCAAAAACTCAAGGAAAAAATAATGCCCTAAAATTAGAATTGGGTAAATGGGAGCTAAAGAATCCATAAGATATCAGGAAACAATAAGAAAAAATCAAAAGAATGAGAAAAATAGAAGAAAATCTGAAATACCTTACTGGAAAAACAATTGACCTAGAAAATATGCCCAGGAGAAACAATCTAAGAATCACTGGAATACCTGAAAGCTAAACTCAAAAAAAGATCCTAGACACCATATTACAAGAAATCATTATGCAAAACTGCCCCGATACCATCAAACAATAAGAAAAATATATATTTTTTAAAATCTATCATTTGCTTCCTGTGAAAGAGACCCCCAAAAAACATACTGGGACTATTATAGCCAAATTCCAGAACTCTGAAGAAAACTATTAAAATATCATGGAGCAAAAACCAGGATTACACAGGACCTCTACATAAGGACTGGAGAGCATGGAATATAATTTTCCAAAAGCTGAAGGATCTAGACCTACAACCATAAGGACTGGAGGGTGTGGAATATAATTTTCCAAAAGGCAAAGGATCTAGACTACAACAAGTAATTATCAACTCTGGAAAATAAATGCATATTTAAATTGAAATAGAGGACTTCCAGACATTCTTGACAAAAGACCAGAGCTGAAAAGAAAATCAAAACAGTAAACTCAATACTCAAGTGGAGCATAAAAGGGTAAATTAAAAAGTGTAAAATTATTGGTTTCAATAAGGTTAAACTGATTACATTCCTACATGAGAAGGTGATAATTAGGATACTCAAGGTATTTATGATACTTGCGATACTTAAGAATTCTATCACTATTGGGGAAATAAGGAGTATACATAGACAGGAGGAAGAGAATAATTTGAATAAGATGGTATATTTCTAAAATGAAGGCATCAGTAAGGATAGCAGCCTGTAAGAAAAGAAAAGGATAGAAGAGAGTAAATCATCTCACAAGAATAGGCACATATGAGTTAATACAGTTGAGAAGATAGAGGGTGGCAGGCAATGCTTGAACTTTACTCTCATCAGAATTTTCTGAGAGAGAGAATAACATCCACATGTAGTCAACTATAGAAAACTACCTTATCCTTTAGGGAAATGGGAGGAGAGGCAGGGAGAAAGTGAAGTGAGAAGGTGAAGAAAAGTGAGGCTGAATTGGAGGAGGTGGTGGTCAAAAGCAAGGCAATTGTGAACAGGGAAAGCCTAAAAGGAGAAAAATGGAAGGATAAATAGATGGAAAATAAAATGGAGGGAAACATGTAATTAGTCACCATAATTGTGAATACAAATGGAGTGAACTCATCCATAAAATCAAAGAAGATAGCAGAGTGGATTTAAATGCAGAATTTCAAAATATGCTGTTTAGAACACATTTAATTATATATATATATATATATATATATATATATATATGTATGTATGTATATATATACAGAGTGAAAGTAAGGGGTTGGAAGAGAATTAACTATGCCTCAGTTAAAGTTTTTTTTTTCATGGATGACAATTGTTTAGAAAAAGGAAATGAAGGAAGGAAAAAGAACTGAGCAAAGATCTGAGCAAAACAGACTTTATTGTAAGAGATACAGGTTACAAAAGCCAGGGTCTACAGACTCCCAGGATAGTCTAACAGCCTGAGTCTTAGGTCTTAAAGATTTTATAAGCTTAGGCAGTGACTCGACACTGTTTAGCCCAATGACCAGAGGTTATGAGCAGGGCAAGGTGTTCCAAACAGATTCTGACCAAGGACGAGGAACAGGATGTTCCCCTTTTTACTCCTTCCCTTTATTGGTTACCTGGTCATGAAACAGCAGGCCTAAAGGCCTGGTTTTCCTATCACAAACTCCAGAGTGTGTGGCAAAGTTAGGGGAAAGGTACAGCACTTTATCATTGCAGAAGCTTTTAATATTATTCCCATTATTATTATATCCTGTTTAAATAATCAAACTACTATAGCAGAATCCTTAGAAGGGATTAAAAGGTAGTTAATTAAATTTCTTTTTTGGTCTAAAGTTGAACATATATCATTGATGGGCTAATACTAAATACATAGAGAACATACTTCTCTGGGCAACACATGGTCCAGAAGGGGTTACTCCCCTACTGAGGTGCATAGATGGCAATAAAAGGGGAAGAAGAGGGGAAATGCCAAACTTGTAACAGTCAAATGTAAAAACATATAAAGAAGGTAAAGATTTCAGGATCTTCTGTGGGAAAGTAGTCTCCCCTTATAACATAAATGCAAAATGAGGAGAAAGTTAGATAGCTTAAAAAATTTAAGGGCATTAGAAAAGCATATTTCCAAATCCTGCTAGACATTAAAAAGTGATTTGCCTCTTATGGTTAAAAATTTTTCAAGATCCCAATTTACATTGTAAGATCACAAGTATCAGATATATACACATGATTAAAAATTTATAGATATACTAATTTGATAATGGCAAGCTCTCTTCTAGGGCATAGGAAGTATATATATAATATTAGACCTTGTGTGAATAAGCAATGGCTCCTGAGATGTTTCAGAGGCAGGTGGAGCTGAGCTGGAAGAAGTTGGTGGTCTGGAGTAGCAGTGATGGCCATGACCAGAAATTTATTTGCAATGTTCATCAAGCACAGTGTCTAACACTCAAAGTATGACTCTTGATTAGACATAATGATGGTTCATTGGTTACCTTTGCATCACAAGGTGTTAAACAGAGAGTCTCCTAACAGTCTTCATATATTATAAGAAAATTATTACCTCTACAGAACCACCTCTTTCACTTTTCTGGTTAGAAGGTCAAGTAATTTGGCTTTACAAAGACTACAGAGACTCTGAATACCACCCCTTTCTGGTTTATTTTCATCAGATGGGTGACTTTGCAGCAATCTGGGAGACCAAGTAGATGGAGCAAGGTTTCTTCTGAAAATATCTAATGCTTTTAGTCAAGATAGTAAAAGGGGAAGAAATGTCAAATCTCTTTGCCAGTGAAAAACTTGTTCATTGCTGGCAAAGAAATTTTCATATTCAAGAAAATTTCAATTTTATGTTTTTTTAACCATTTATTAATATTCATTTTTAACATGGTTACATGATTCATGCTCCTACTTTCCCCTTCGCCCCCTGCACTCCCCCCACCCATGGCTGATGCACATTTCCACTGGTTTTAACATGTGTCATTGATTCAATTTTATGTTTTAAACATCATCAAGGTAAGAAAGCATCAGAAATAAATTAAAGTTGATTATCTGAGGACTTTTTAACAATTGACTGTGGGTTCAGGAAAAGTGCTAAGGGTTCTGATCAAAGTTAAGTTGAGGCTAGCAAAGCAGAGAGAAGAATATCCCTTTGCAGAATTAATCAAAATCTCAATTCAGAATCTTAAAATTTTGAAAGTTTCAAATTTAAAAGGGTACCCATGTCCATAGTAAACATAGAGGCACCAACAGCATTTATCTTGACAGATATCAAGCTTGAATAAAGGAAATGGGGTGGCTGTTTAAAGATGGCTCTTTCTATTAGGAGTCAACAAAAGGAAGAAGTTGAAGATATTAGGAAGAAACCAGACTGAAGGTAGAATTGTCAGTAAGACAACAGTACTAGAAATTTTAAAGTCATCTTAGAAAGAAGAATCCTCCCTTGTGAGGAGAAGACACTAGAAAGACCTGCTGCTCACACACAAAGTACAATGAAATTGTTAACGATTAAAAATGGAAATATATAACATACTTTTAAATGGCATCTCCCTAATTCCAAATATACAAAATATAGTAGAGACAGGCTAAGAGATATATGGTAGAAGCCTATGAGTATCATAATGAGGAAAAATGACCCTTTACAGGAAAGAAAAATTAAAAGTAGAGTGAGTTGTTTTTAAAATGTGGTGTGTCATTGAAGATAAAATGGAGCACTAATGTGTAATAAAAAATTGAGTTTACTATATGAAAGAGAAAAGTGAGATACAAATAGGCTCTTGTCCACTCTGAGATAGAGGTTACAGAGAAGCAGCAGAATGGCAGAAAATGGAAGTCTAGCTCAGATTTGATTTAGATGGCCATATGAGGGAAACTGAGTTGAGAAGTTGCACCCTAGCTGTTACCCAGGGCCAGGAAAATAGGAATATGAAGCATCTGTTCAGAAGTCATTCATCTTGATGGATTCTTTGACAATTTCAGAAAGGATTTAACATTCATTCCTGAAATGATCTTACAAATATTTCAAAATAAATCCTCAGTATTCATTCTCAAATAGCAAAGTCTTATTGGTAAATATAGACTGAATATATTAAACCTTTGAACTCAATGTTTTAGAACTCATCAAATTTGTTATTCAACACATTTTGATGAGAAAAAATGGTAGCAGTATTTGACATTTGTTTGACACATGACTTGTTGGCATTGTAATCTCAAAGTATATGCCCACTCCAGATGAAACAAAGATCACATGTTAGCTCAGGAGCATAAAGGAGAACTCAACACCAAGGAGCTGTAGGGTCTTTGGAAGAAACAGCAAAAGCTAATGATCAGGGAGTTTTCTTAGATGATCAAGAGACAAAGAAGGGTGTCTCCACTTCATTAATAAAGGAAACAGAGATCCTTGCAAATTCTGGGACGATGGCAGCGTAGAAGCAGTAAGACTCCAAACCTCCATAAAGCCCTTCACCACCAATTAAGGACAAAGGGCTCCAAAGGAACAGAAAACCAAATCTGACAACACAATGGAGCTGGGGGATCCTCCAGCTGAACCCAAATAAAAAGCTGTGGAAAAATCTGGCCTCAGGCCCCACTAAATTAATCAACAAAACAGAGAAGTCCTCCCAGGACTGAATAGCCCAAACTCAAAAATATGATCAGATGATTAAGATTACAGCGAATTACAAGGGAGAAAGAAGGAAAAAACATAAGTAATCAACATAAAAATTAAAAAGAAACCACAATCAACAGCTTTTATCTAGAAATTGAACAAAATGCAAATGGATCAGAAGAAGATAAAGGAACACCAAGAAAAAACAAAGAAAATTCAGTAAACTGGACACAGGCTTTGGAAGAACTTAAAATTCAATTACCTCAAGAACTCAAAATTCAATTAACTCAAGAATTCATAATCCAAATAACTCAAGGACCCAGAAAACAATCAACAGAGGCAGAAGGCAATTGGGAAAGGAATACATCACCTAAAACAAGAAAACAATGTCTTAAAAGCCCAAATTGATGAGCTGAAAATGAAGCAAAGAAGGCAAAAGATGATCTACAAAGAAAAGCAGACCAGAAGGAGAAGGATGAGCAAAAAGCCAGTGATGAAATTCAGTCTTTAAAAATTCAAATTCAAAAACTAGAAGCAAATGACTTTATGAGGCAGCAAGAATATATAAAACAAAATTTAAAAAATGAAAAATTTGAGGAAAATATTAAACACCTCATTGACACAACCAGAGAACTGCAAAACAGATCTCAAAGAGACAACTTAAGGATTATTGGACTACCAGAACATCACGACAAAAGGAAAAATTTGGACATCATCCTAAAGGAAATTATACAAGAGAACTGTCCTGACATTCTCGAACAAGGGGGAAAACTGGAAATAGAAAGAATCCACAGATCACCTCCTACATTTAATCCATAACTAACAACTTCCAGAAATATTATAGCCAAATTCAAAAACTACCAGACCAAGAAAAAAATATTACAAGCTTCTAAGAAGAAGTCATTCGGATACCAGGGAACCACAGTTAGGATAACACAGGATCTGACTGCATCTATATTGAAGGACAGGAAGGCATGGAATACAATATTCCAGAAAGCAAGATAGCTAGGTCTACAACCAAGAATTAACTATCCAGCAAAATTGACTACATGCAAGGGAAAGTATGGTCATTCAACGAAATAGAAGACTTCCAAGCATTCATAAAGAAAAAAACCAGACTTAAGCAGAGAGTTTGCTGCTCAAACACAGAACTCAAGAGAATCACCATAAGGTAATTAAGGGAGTGGGGAGAAAAAGCAAAACAAAACAAAAAACAAAAAACCTTTTCTTTAAGTGATATTTTGTTTATATATATAAACTAGAGGTTAAAAAAGGAGATAATATTAAGAGAAAGGGGAAAACAGACAAAATGGAGTAAATTTATATTTCATAAAGAAGTACATGGGGTAAACAGGGGACAAGACCAATACAAAGGAAGGGTAAAGAAATGGACTGGTGGGGAGGGAAGCAATACTAGGGAGGAAGAAGGCTTGGGGGGGGGAGCTCAGTGTAGCTTTAAAAAAAGAGAGAGGAATAACAAGGGAGGGGGAGAAAGGGAAGTAAAACAAGGGAGGGGATTATAGGAACTGATTAAAAACAAAACACTGGTATAGAAGGAAACAGAGAAAGAAGAAAGGATAGGACATGGAGAAAGAATCAAAATATCTGGGAATACAAAGTTGATAATTATAACCCTGAATGTGAATGGGATGAAGTCACCCATAAAACGGAAGCAAATAGCAGAGTGGATTAGAAACCAAGATCCTACCATATGTTGTCTACAAGAAACACACATGAGACAGGTAGACATACATAGAGTAAAAATGAAAGGGTGGTGAAAAAATCTATTGGGCTTCAAATGAGAAAAAAGAAGTCAGGGATTGCCATCATGATCGCTGACCAAGCCAAATTAAAAATAGATCTGGTTAAAAGAGATAGGGAAGGTAATTACATCCTAATAAAAATCAATATAAACAATGGAGAAATATCGGTACTCAACATGTATGCACCAAATGGCATAGCATCCAAATTTCTAAAGGAGAAGCTAGTGGAGCTCAAGGACAAAATAGATAACAAAACTATACTAGTGGGTAACCTCAACCTTCCCCATTAGACATAGATAAATCAAACCAAAAAATAAATAAAGAGATAAAAGAAGTGAATGAAATCCTAGAAAAACTAGAGTTGATATATGGAGAAAAATAAATAGGGACAAAAAGGAATACATCTTCTTTTCAGCTGCATGTGGAACATTTACAAAGATAGACCATGTACTAGGGCATAGAAACATGGCAAACAAATGCAAAAAAACAGAAATGATAAATGTAACCTTTTCAGATCATAATGCAATAAAAATAGTTATTAGTAAGAATACATGGAGAGAAAAGTAAGAGTATATACCTCTTGCCGCTCTTTGTTCCATCTACAGTGTATTCTACTAACAAGGCCTCACCCATCTAATGCAGTGGGGTTTTTTTGTTTCTTTATTTTGTTTTTTGTTGGTTGGATTTGATTTTTTTAGCCCTTTTCCCCTTCCTTGTCCCTCACCAACCCTTTTTGTTAACAGGAATTCCTATTTGGTGTGGCTTAACTATTTCAGAAGGTCATCAGATTAAGTGTCAGACTGCTTCCCTGAAACATTTTTGTGCTATTGTTTTAAAAAATAATAATTTAAAAAACTGTTGGCATTAATAAAAATGTCAATGTGAAAAAAAAGAATACATGGAGAGGCAAACCAAAAACTAATTGGAAATTAAATAATATGATTCTCCAAAACCAGTTAGTTAAAGAAGAAATCATAGAAACAATCAATAAATTCATTGAAGAGAATGACAATGATGAGACATCCTACCAAACTCTGTGAGATGAAGCTAAGGAAGTATTCAGGGGGAAATTTATATCCTTGACTACATATATTAACAAATTAGAGATGGCAGAGATTTATGAATTGGGCATGCAACTTAAAAAACTAGAAAGTGAACAAATTAAAAATCCCCAGATGAAAACTAAATTAGAAATACTAAAAATCAAGGGAGAAATTAATAAAATCAAAAGTAAAAGAACTATTGAATTAATAAATAAGACTAGAAGCTGGTATTTTGAAAAAACAGATAAAATAGACAAAGTACTGGTCATTCTAATAAAAAAAGGAAAGAAGAAAACCAAATTAACAGTATAAAAGATGAAAAGGGAGACCTCACTTCTAATGAAGAGGAAGTTAAGGCAACCATTAAAAACTATTTTGCCCAATTATATGGCAATAAATATAATAACCTAGTTGATATAGATGAATATTTACAAAAATATAAATTGCCTAGATTAACATCAAAAGAAATAGAATACTTAAATAATCCAATATCAGAAAAAGAAATTGAACAAGGGATCAAATAACTCCCTAAGAAGAAATCACCAGGGCCTGATGGATTCACAAGTGAATTCTATCAAACATTCAAAGAACAACTAATCCCAATTCTATACAAATTATTTAATATAATAAGCAAAGAAGGAGTCCTACCAAATTCCTTTTATGACACAAATATGGTACTGATTCCAAAGCCAGGTAGATCAAAAACAGAGAAAGGAAACTACAGACCAATCTCCTTAATGAACATAGATGCAAAAATCTTAAATAGAATACTAGCAAAAAGACTCCAGCAAGTGATCAAGAGGATCATCCACCATGATCAGGTGGGATTTATACCAGGAATGCAAGGATGGTTCAACATTAGGAAAACCATCCACATAATTGACCATAGCAACAATCTAACAAACAAAAATCACATGATTATCTCAATAGATGCTGGAAAAGCCTTTGACAAAATACAACACCTATTGCTATTGAAAACACTAGAAAGTATAGGAATAGAAAGACCTTTCCTGAAAATAATAAACAGTATATATCTGAAACCATCAACAAACATCATATGCAATGGGGATAAATTAGAAGCCTTCCCAATAAGATACAGGAGCAAAACAAGGATACCCATTATCACCTCTATTATTTAACATTGTACTAGAAACACTAGCAGTAGCAATTAGTGAAGAAAAAGAAATTGAAGGTATTAAAATAGGCAATGACACAGGACAGTTTTGAGGGATTTATGGTAAAGAATGCTACCCACATTCAGAGGAGGAACTGCAGGAGAGGAAACATATAACAAAAATAACTGCTTGAAAGCATTGGTTGAGGGGGACATGATTGGGGATGTAGACTCGAAACTACCACACCAATGCAACTAACAACAATTTAGAAATAGGTCTTGATCAATGACACATGTTAAAACCAGTGGAAATGTGCATCGGCCATGGGTGGGGGGAGTGTGCGGGGTGAAGGGGAAAGTATGAGCATGAATCATGTAACCATGTTAAAAATGAATATTAATAAATGGTTAAAAATAAAATAAAATAGGCAATGAGGAGACTAAGCTATCACTCTTTGCAGATGATATGATGGTCTACTTAAAAAAATCCTAGAGAATGAACTAAAAAGATAGTAGAAATAATCAACAACTTTGGCAAAGTTGCAAGATACAAAATAAATGCACATAAATCATCAGCATTTCTATATATTTCCAACACATCATAGCAGCAAGAGGTAGAAAGAGAAATACCATTTAAAATCACCTTAGACAATAATCTATCTACCAAAACAAACACAGGAATTATACAAATACAACTACAAAACACTTTCCAAACAATTAAAAATGATCTAAACAATTGGAAAAACATTGATTGCTCATGGGCAGGATGAGTTAACATAATAAAAATGATCATTCTACCCAAATTAATCTGCTTTTTTAGTGCCATACCTATCAACCTACCAAAAAACTTTTTTACTGACTTGGAAAAAACTATAACAAAGTTCAATTTGGAAGAACAAAATATTAAGAATATCAAGGGAAATAATGAAAAAAACGTGAAGGAAGGTGGCCTAGCACTACCAGATATTAAACTATACTATAAAGCAGTGGTCATCAAACACAATATGGTACTGGCTAAGAGCCAGAACGGAGGATCAGTGGAATAGACCTGGGGTAAGTGTCATCAGCAAGACTGTCTATGTTAAACCTAAAGAGCCCAAATTCTGGGACAAAAATTCACTATTCAAAAAAAAACTGCTGAGAAAATTGGAAAACAATATGGGAGAGATTAGGTTTAGATCAACATCTCATATCCTATACCAAGATAAATTCAGAATGGGTAAATGACTTGAATATAAAGAGGGAAACTATAAATTAAGTGAATACAGAATAGTATACTTGCCAGATCTCTGGAAAAGGAAAGATTTTAAAACCAAGCAAGAGTTAGAGAAAATTAAAAAATGTAAAATAAATTATTTTGATTATATTAAAAAGCTTTTTTACAAACAAAAGCAATGCAACCAAAATCAGAAGGGAAACAACAAATTGGGAAAAAATCTTTATAACAAAAATCTCTGACAGGGGTCTAATTACTCAAATATACAAGGAACTAAATCAATTGTATAAAAAATCAAGCCATTCCCCAATTGATAAATGGGCAAGAGACATGAATAGGCAATTTTCAGGTAAAGAGTGAGTAGGGAGGGGGTTAGGTACTCCTTGCTCTCAAACCCTCCCCCAAGCAGTTGGTTTAGTTGAAGATGGTGACAAGGCTGAGTGTCTTCAAGCAAGATTCAGCAAAGGCAAACTTTAATAATGTTCCCTTTCTCTAACTTATACTCCCCACAGGTCTGATTGAGGACTGAGTAGTAGCTAGATATCTTGATGTTAAGGACTGAGATGGATCTGACTTCTTAGGCTGGCAACTGACAGGAATCAAGCTTAATGACTGCAGTGAGTATCCTCAAATAATTCCCAGGCACAGTTATTAAAGATAAAGCTTATATTGATAAAGAAAAAAAGGGGAAGGCAAGAAGGGGTAATTAGGATTTGGCTAAGAACTGGGAAGCCCTGAACTGTCAGGTTGAAGCTGCCCCTCCCCCCCAGAAGGGAGGTGCAGACCTTAGCTAACTTGCTCTCAGAGCTAATAGTAATTATTTCTAATGCCTATATAACTAAATAATTATTATATTGATGCTGGAAAGGTCTAATCCTACTAGACAAGCAAACTCCTGAGTAGAAACCACAATAGCTTTAGCCACTATGGCCTCCCAGGTGAACCCCCAAATCAGGAGCAGCAAACAGAAAGCTCTGTCTCTCTCAGCCCCAGGAATCAACTGTCTTAACTCCCTCTCAACTGTCCCCTCACCCCAAAGTTCTCCAGGGGGGGTCCCCTGGAATTCTGGGTGAGGCTTGACCCTGTATTTTGCAGGAATTCCATCCTGCCATTTTCTACATTACAATAATCCCCCCTTTTCTAGTAGAAATTTCCACTGGAAATTCTGCAGGCTTAAGATATTTCAGCACAGTTTAGCCTCGCTATGCTATAACTAAGCAACTTCCTAAACAATGTCCTATTCCCAGCACCTTAATAGTCTTGCTATTGCCATGGCTTGTTTTACTATCTACCCATATCTAAGGAGGGAAAAAGGAAAGGTTAAACAAGGGAAAAATGGGTTTTGATATAAAATACAAGCATAATAACAAATGCAACAGAGTATCACAAGCAGAAAACCAAATCTGCAACAATTATAAGTTGCAATCACTATCCCTAAAGCATGCAATGTAAACATCTTTGAAACACATTCAACAGCAAAATTGTAAAAACCCACAGTGCTTCTTAACTTACTCCTAACTCACCACAAAAGGAACATGGTAAAACTCTATAAGCAAAGTGTTATAGAACTGTCTATACATTTAACTCTAAGTTTTCATGTTGGTACCTTACCTACCTATGCTATGTTAATGGTATTAATACTTCTAAGTTCTAAATCATTAGTATATTAATTTTATTTTGTTAGTTATAAGTATATGCAAGGCTATATACATTATTCTCACTGACTATAGTGACTCTCCCTAACTGTACTTCAAAGATCCCTAAAGCTACCTTTCCCTAAGCTATTAGTAACTCTATACTATGAGTTAGTAATTATAATAAGGCTATCCCCAATGCCTATTTACAGATGGAAGTTACCTTGATGTCTATCAAATCAAAAAACAAACAATGGATCTTTTGATATGTTAGAGATCCTAGGATACCCTTCCATTATATACAACTATTCCCATGTAATATGTACATATAATACATATATACAAAAGAGACTCTCATTTATCTACATGAGGTCTATGTCAAAAGGTGAACAATCAGTTTTATGTTGTGTTCAATGAACTAATGAGTACTGATGCATGCATATACTTACCCCTTACTGCACTGGTCTTCTGGCCCACTGGAGAACCACTGTTCTCTTTGTGTAGCCTATGTGGCATGCAAACTATCATGTGATGTCTCATTTGTGCAATGTGTGTTTATGACATGATATTATTGCCTCACGTATTTCTTCCTTCCAGGCCTCTTCCTGCACCGTACTTAATAAAGATTATAAAATTCTTGTGATTGTCCATTTCTTCGTGCTGTCTCTGCTGTGAATTGTCGCAGCTTGTAGATTCTGTGTTCTTCTTTCTTCATCTGTACCACATGCATACTTGTCTGTTGTCTATCGTCTTGTCAGGTGGTTGGCTTGTCACCTTCTTAATCAGGAACAATAGTCATTGTGATGTAATTGAGTTAACTTCCATTGTGTTATTTTTGTGTTGCAAAAAAAATTTGCAGTTTTTTCTTTTTTTTTTTTAATTTCAAGCAGTTTATTCTTCTTCAACAGTATATTCTGTTTGCTGTGGATCTGGCCGTGCATTCATTTCATGTTGCTCTAAGTCAGTTGGTTCTTCATGGTGTTCTTCATGTGCAGCATGTTCTTTTACAGGTTTCATATGTGTGATATAGAACCAGGGGTCTCTGTTTTCAACTTTTATGCATGTTGGACTAGTTATTAATACCTGCAAAGGCCCAACCCATTTAGGGTCTAGAATAGATTTTCTTGCAAAGTTCCTTATGTAGACCATATCTCTTGGTTTAAACTGATGTAAGCTAAAGTCTAAAGGAACTCTCTGGGTTAACAATCCCAGTTTGTGCAATTCATCCAGTCTCTTCTTCAAAGCTTTTATGATCTATATAGCTGACACTCAGCTCCAATGTGTGATAAGAGAGCTGACTTCTGGGATGAACTATGCCATGGAGTGTGGCCATACAGAAGTTCATATGGGGACCATCTTGTGTCACTACAGGGTTGACTTCTTAAATAAAAGAGAACAATGGGGAGTGCTTGTACCCATTTCAGATGGCTTTCAGAACTTTACCAGAGTTTTAATTCTCTTATTGCAGACCTCAATTTGCCCTGAGGATGAGGGGTGATAGACTGAATGTAAGCTTCTCTTTATCCCCAAGGTCTTATAAATCTCATGCAAGATGTTTTGGGAAAAGTGTGACCCATGATCCGAATCAATTCTAGCTGGTACAGAAAATCTTGGAACTATCTCTCTCAGAAGTGTCTTCACCACAAAGGCTGAGTTGTTTTTCTTTGCAGGGAACACTTCTGGCCATCGAGTCAACCTGTCAACAATGACTAGGGCATATTTGTATCCTTGACAATTGGGCATTGATATATGATCAATCTGCAAGCACTCAAATGGGGTATATGCCAATTGTCTGCCTCCTAGTCCCTTAATTCTGGTCATTCCCTGGTTGTAATGCAAGCAAACCTTGCATTTCTGTCATGTTCTAAGTGCACAAGTGGATATGCCAGGAGCAGTCCAGTGTCTTCGAAAGCCATCCACCAGAGATTGTGTCCCATAATGGCCTTTGGCATGCAATGCATTGCATAGGGTATTATATAAAGATCTTAGAACAATGGGTTTGTCTTCACTAGAAAACCACACACCTCTCACTAATTTGGCCCCTAGACTTTCTACCCAGTGCTTCACTTCCCTTGGGGAGTATGCCTGTTTTAGATTTGCTTCATCCACCAAGGAGAAATTTAGCACATGGATGGGACCAAATTGGGCACCATATTTGGCTTTTATATCTGCCCTCCTGTTTCCTAATGAGACTTCATCTACATCCTTTTGACATGATTAGCAATGCATCACTGCCACTTCTTTAGATAACTGGACAGTTTGCAGGAGTTGGTTTATAAGGCTCCCATAGGCTATTTCCTTCCCACCAGCAGTTTTATATCCCCGATGTTTCCAGATTTGGCCTGTACAATAGACTATATTAAAAGCATATTTACTGTTGGTAAAAACATTCAACCTTTTACCCTGGCCAATTTCTAGAGCTCTGGTGAGACTCAGGATTTTGGCACCATGAGCACTTATGGACTTTGGTAGAGCTGCATACCATAAAGTCTCATCTTGAGTTACTACAGCTGCACCTGTATACTGTTCCCCACCTACCACAAACACAGAACCATCAGTAAACAAAGTCAGGTCTGGAGAGACCAAAGGGATATTGCTCAGGTCATCTCTAGTTTTCTGAACTATTTCCAAGGTATCTGCACAGCTATGGATGGGTTCCCCTTCTAATGGTAAGTCTGACATTAGTGTGGCTGGGTTGATCTCCTTACAAAGGTGGAAAGTTAGGTTCTCATTGCCCAGCAACACAATTTGATATTGGGATAAGCGTTGGGGATATAAACACTTGCAGGTTGCTGTTTTTTAAATGGTATATATTTGATGAGGTGAGTACATCATAATCCTGCATATCAAAACCAGATCTGAAGATTTCTTAACCATTAGGACAGCAGCTGCAACTGCTCTCATACATAGTGGCATCCCTTTAGCCGCAACATCTAGCTGGGAGCTATAATAGGCTGTTGGTCTGAACTGATCCCCAAGAGTCTGCATCAATACAGCACTGGCTATTCCCTTGTCCTCATGCACAAACAGGTGAAACGGTTTTGCATGGTCAGGCTTACCAAGTGCAGGACTCGACAACACCGCTGTTTTCAGTTTTTCTATTGCATGCTTGTGCTCCCATGTCAGTTTTAAAGGTTCTGAGACAGTGTTCCTAGTCAAGTCTGTCGGAGGTTTTGAGATCAGACTATAACCAGGTATCCACTGCCTACAGTAACTTGTGATTCCTAATATTGCACGGAGCTGCTTCTTGGTCTTAGGCATGCACAGCTTCTGTATATGTGCAACTGTCTTTTGGGAAACCTGTCTTATACCCTTCTCCAACATGAAGCCGGGGTACTCAACTCGTGGCAAAACCCACTGTAGCTTGGCCCTCGAAATCTTGTGTCCCCTTTTGCATAGCTCTTTGTTATATTAAATGGAGGTCACTAACTCTATTTGATGTATATGAAGATGATGTACAGAGAGATAAGATGGTACTTCTCCTTTATAACAGTTTCCCAGGCAGGATCCTTTAGGTCAAAGTAATTTATCCCTTCAGGACCCACCTGGGGTTAATTGATATTAATTATTGGGCTCTTCAGCTGAGGTAACGTTGGTAATCTGACTGTGTAACCTCCTTCCCAAATAAGCATGTTCAGTGAAGAGAAGGACACTCTACCTTACTTATGGGCTTTGAAAACTGAGATACACTTTGACATTGATAGGCCCACGAACAGTCCAGAGATGCCAATTCAGGCATTGGCAGTCCAAAAAGCCATTTTTGAAGGAGACATCATTACACTCACAGAATCCTGAGCCAGCCTCCTGGGGAGGGATGTTCTCTGTAAATTAGGTGCCACTATCCAGTGTGATGTCAGGCCAGATATTCCTACACTTACCCAAAGAGTCACTCAAGCACCATCCCTTGCTATTCCTAGGGCAAGCGGAGGATGAGGAGGAGGAACAACATATGGGGAGTATCTTTGAAATACCAAAAGATATCCCCAGGAGGTTGGATGGGCATCCAGGTATCAACAAAAAGGAATGATCTAAAGTCATTAGGCCTATTTTCACCATCTTAGATCTTAGCTTGGGCACCAACTCCATTTGCCCAGTGGCTCCTTTTACTCTCACAGACCCCATTAGTGCACAATTCTCTGGTGCTGATGTCAACAAAGACTGGGTTGCTCCAGTGTCAATAAGAGCAAGATAGATTTGATCTCCTATTGGTAACCATAACCAAGGATTCCCTGTCTTTAGCTGTCTGATCAACAGGTACCAAAGGTGTTTCTATCTCAATGTCCCCCAAATTGCATTGATCTTGTTCTAGGTCTTCTGTCTGTGCTGGCTCAGGATTCTGTGAGTGTAATGATGGTAAGTCTCCTTCAAAAATGGCTTTTTGGACTGCCAATGCCTAAATTAGCATCTCTGGACTGTTCATGGGCCTATCAATGTCAAAGTGCATCTCAGTTTTCGAAGACCATGAGTAAGGTAGAGTGTCCTCTTCATTGAACATGCTTTGCTTGACTTGTGCAAAGTTAGATTCAGGAGAGATATTTCTCTGCCCTAAAGGAAATTCTTCAGAATTGGGAATGTGCTTTTGGTTCATGACCACATCCCAATCCTGTGAGTCTATGCTTTCTTCTTGTATTTGCTCCCTAGACTCCATGTCAGTAACAGGAAACTTAACTCTAGATGTATTTTGCATAGGAAACAAAGTGTTGTAGATTCTTTCTCTGTTCCTATTGGTGTCATTTTGTTTCTCTCTTGGCTACTGACATAGCATTGAATTCCTTTAAATGCATTAACTCAGAATCTACTTCAAAAGCAGCTCTCTCTGGAGTATCATAGGCTTGAAAGTGTGCTACATCTTCATGCAGTTGACCCTAAAGTAGGCTTGGTACAAATTCCCTAGCTCCAGGATCCAGCTTTAAAGTTCCTTTAGTATTGTAGCTACTAGATCTTCCATTTTCCCTTCCAGCTTCCATAGTTGGTGATAGAAAAGAGGTTGTGCCTGTGTCTGAGAATTTAGCATTTTCCTTCCCAATGGTCTGCATGAGCCCATCTCCCTTGTTGATGCTGTCTGTTTTTAAGAGATCCCCATCAAAACATCCCCATTAAAATCATTGCCCTTGCTGTTTGGCCTTGCTGTGCTACAGATTGATGTAAATGATCCACAGTCTTACTACAGAATGATGTTTCTTTCCCCTCATAGTGAGAATCAATGAATGCTACCTTCTTCAAGCTTGTATCTAGAACTTGTGTAGATGTGCCTGGTTTTCTTTCAGTGTTCCCCAGCACCACTGTTTCCTTTCCCATAAATTCTCTCCTTAATTTCTATTATATCCTCCATTTGCAACTCCTCCTCAGTCATTTCTTTGTAACTTTGTGTTACATCCACGAACCCATAATTCATAATTTCTTCTGCACTCATTTTGTCTTTCCCGCATTCCTCTGCCACATCATTGTCACTGCCCTTATCTGTTCTTGCAACAACTAAGGCTGCTTGCTTGGTTCCTAAGGTACGAGGTCTGGCTCCTTAGGACAGGTATTCCTCCATTTTTTATAAACTAGGGGAATTACTAAATTTGGCACAGTCATGGTCACAACATCTGGCCTTTATCACTGTATCTGTTGTTGTCCCTGTTGTTACTGTTGTTGTTGTTGTATCTCGAATTATAATAGGTGTTTCTCCTGTTGTTATTATTGCTCCTATTTCCAAAATTTATTTGGGACTTGAACCTATATTCCCGAACTACATGTCCAAGTTTTGATCATAGGAAACACCGCTTGACTGAGTTGTTTGCACTACTGGAAGATTGTCTAGGCCTGCTCTCGCTCCTCTGATTGTTGGATATCAGAGCCATATTTTTAATCTCTATTTCCTTGGCCTTCTGAGCTTCTTTCAATTGCCTCTTGAGCTCTGCAATCTCCCTTTTCAGAGGTCTTTGATGTTTTGGTTCACTATCTCTAGATTCATGGTGTAGAAAAGATAATAAATAATGGAGACGCCAGGGATATTACAATAAATCTAATAGTTGTGGGTATACACACTGGGGTGTAGGAGAGACTGGACCAGGATAAGGAGTTCACTGGATTTATCACAGGAATGGCAGTTGGACTTAGCTGTTACCCTGCTATCCCTAGGCCAGAGTCTAGAAACAAGCAGGCAAGGTAAAAGGGTTTAACAGCTTTAATTATGTTTAACTAAAAGGTGGGAAAGGGATTCCTATACTTAAAATCTAAAGGGCAAAACCACAGGGCAAGGGGAGGACTTATTCTACTCTAAGTGATCCAGTAGGCAGGGCCCAAGAAGTAGTGCAGTCTCTAGGAAGCTGATTCAAGCCTGGAACCAGCCAGTCTTGAACAGCACAGCTATGGATCAGAGGGGTGGCTTTGAGGGTTCTCACAGTTTTCCAAAGAGGTTCACAGGATGCCAAAATCCTAGGTGGTCTAAGATACCAAGAAGAGAGAGTGAACTTGAGGTGCTGTCCACCAGGTCTCAAACTCCTCCTCTGCTTGGTTCTTCTCTGTTGTTCTTGTCCTCTTTGTTAGAATCCACCACCACACAGGATCCCAGGGAAATCAGGATTCAGGGTCTCCTTTGCTCTGAGATCTCCCAGGGCTGGCAACAGTTTTTGTCAACCCTTAATGGAGTCTCTCTCTCCAGGCACAAGTACCTTCTTCCTGCTCCTTCATTCCATCTTAGAATTCTTCAGCTCCAGCTCCTTCCTGCTACGTACATCCTTGATACTTAATTAACTAATCTTCCTCACAACAATGGATATATGCAGCTGTTTTCCTTAACTCCTCAATGGGCATGGTCTCCCATTGTGGGCAATGTAACTTGAAATATGCCTGGATGTAATTCAGACTCCCCTTAACAAATTGCCTCCTGACATGCTGAATGTTGTCCTCGGCAATCATGTCCCTGAAACCCAGGACAGTTTCACCAGCCTCTAATAACCTGTCCAGATAAATACTTGGGTGTTCCTCCTGTTATGAATATAATAACAGATAGTTTGGAGAAGCAGATAAATGTTTCAGGGCCAAATAGCGCTTTAAGAGCCAGAGATTGACAGGCTACAGTGAGAAAAGGAGGGGGTAAAACACTCCTGGCTCTCAAACCCCTCCCCCTCTAACTGCTTCTTCTTCAGTTGGTAATGAAGACTGGAATAGGATTCTTCTGGTAAGTTTCTCTTATGGCTGAAACCCCAATAATGTTCCTTTCTTAAATTTATATTCCTCTCAGGTCAGTTAGAGGAGATATATAGAAATTATTTATCTAACTGTTGAGGACAGAGGAAATCTTAAACTGGCAGCCAACAGGATTCAATCTAGAAGTTCAGACTGAATTGTAAATATCTTCTAAATAATTATTCAGGCACAGCTTTGACGGCAAAAAGTTATATTAGGAATTAGCAAGGAAAATTATATAAATCCATGAAGGGTTTAGGATAAATGAAAGGTGACCCTAAACTTGTTAAATTGATGTCCCCTTCCCCCTCCTCACTGGAGGAGATGAAGCACTTAACTAAAACTGGTTCTTTTGCTATAGATAAATATCTTACTCTCTAATTACTAAATAATTATATATAATTATGTTAATGAAGAATAGAATTGACAAATAGGCTAACTCTATGAGTAGAAACTACTGGCTTAAGCTACAATGGTTTCTCAGGAGAAACCCCAAGTCAGGAGAGGCAAGCAGAGAGCCTGCTTACATCCCATCCCACAAATTGACTGTCTTCAACCCTTCTCAACTGCCCCTCACCCAAAGTTCTCCAGGGGGGTCCCCTGGAATTCTGGGTGAGGCTCTCCCTGTACCTTTGCAGGGATTCCATGCTTTGCATCTGCACACAACACTCCTCCCCCTGCCATCATTTTTCAAAGGAACCCCATGCATTAGATCTTCTTGCATGTAGCCTCATTGCTTCTGCTAAGTCCTCCCTGCACCTTCTAAGATAGATCATATTGGCATGAGAGGACAGCTCTAAATCTTGATGCTGTTCTGGCCATGAGGCAAGATTGGGGTTGCTTCTAGTTTCAGCAATAAATTTTGCCTTTTCATTAGGGGTGAACAATTCTGAAAGTAGCAATTCCACATCCTCAAAATTTGGGTTGTAAAGCCTCACTGCCCATTTATATTCCTTTATTGATTTGTGTGGGTTGACATAGAAGTGGGGGAACCTCCTTTTCAAAATCTCCAGATCACCCCCTGAAAAAGGTTTGTAGCCTTTCACATGAATAATGCCTGCATCTGGTTGTACAATGGTTCAATTGGTGATTGGAAGGATAGTTACAGGAGCTGTTTCAGCCCCTGCAACCTCTTGTTGTTCAGGGTTCTCATCTTTAACTAGTTGTTTCATATCACGCCCTTTCTTTGTTGTGATAGCATTTTCAATTATCTCTAGCTGCATGATTGTTTTAGCATCCAAGTCCTTCCCTTCTCTGATCTGCCTGTTAATTTCAATTAAGGTCTTCATGTGTTCCACACTAAAATGTGGAACCATCTAAAACTGAGTTTGTAATTTCAGCTCTCCCAAAGGTAAATGCCAACACCTTTCTCAAAATCATAAGGGCCCCATAGAAAGTTGTAGTCATGGTTATCCCTGATGGCACATATGCTAAGGCATCCCCCACTGATATTATTAGCCACATGTATGTATCATACATTTCTATAATCTGCTTAAAGAATTGGGGAACTGTAATCAACCAAAATGTGGCACGTCTGTCAAATCCCATAAATCAGGACCCCAGAGCACCCCAGTGTAACAACAGCCCTGTTGATGAAGCTGGCCATATTGATCACTTCCCCACTAGGTTCTGAAGTAAAAATCCTAGGCTGGTTGGCCAAAACTTATGTTTGTAATAACAGAAATATTGGGAAGCTGATGTTTTGGCCAGGGCCAGATGTCAGCAAGACACTCTCCTCCCACACAGACAGGCTTGAGTGAGTAGGGAGGGGGTTAGGTACTCCTTGCTCTCAAACCCCTCCCCCCAAGCAGTTGGTTTAGTTGAAGATGGTGACAGGGCTAAGTGTCTTCAAGCAAGATTCAGCAAAGGCAAACTTTAATAATGTTCCCTTTCTCTAACTTATACTCCCCACAGGTCTGATTGAGGACTGAGTAGTAGCTAGATATCTTGATGTTAAGGACTGAGATGGATCTGACTTCTTAGGCTGGCAACTGACAGGAATCAAGCTTAATGACTGCAGTGAGTATCCTCAAATAATTCCCAGGCACAGATATTAAAGATGAAGCTTATATTGATAAAGAAAGAAAGGGGAAGGCAAGAAGGGGTAATTAGGGTTTGGATAAGAACTGGGAAGCCCTGAACTGTCAGGTTGAAGCTGCCCCTCCCCCCCAGAAGGGAGGTGCAGACCTTAGCTAACTTGCTCTCAGAGCTAATAGTAATTACTTCTAATGCCTATATAACTAAATAATTATTATATTGATGCTAGAAAGGTCTAATCCTACTAGACAAGCAAACTCCTGAGTAGAAACCACAATAGCTTTAGCCACTATGGCCTCCCAGGTGAACCCCCAAATCAGGAGCAGCAAACAGAAAGCTCTGTCTCTCTCAGCCCCAGGAATCAACTGTCTTAACTCCCTCTCAACTGTCCCCTCACCCCAAAGTTCTCCAGGGGGGGTCCCCTGGAATTCTGGGTGAGGCTTGACCCTGTATTTTGCAGGAATTCCATCCTGCCATTTTCTACATTACACATGTGAACTGGAAAGATCTCCAGGAATTGATGCAGAGTGAAAGGAACAGAGCCAGAAGAACATTGTACACAGAGACTAA
The DNA here is from genome assembly GCF_016433145.1 of Gracilinanus agilis. Lineage (NCBI taxonomy): Eukaryota > Metazoa > Chordata > Mammalia > Didelphimorphia > Didelphidae > Gracilinanus > Gracilinanus agilis. Next base: position 509,344,884 of record NC_058131.1, on the reverse strand, counting down.
TACACTGTGATAAAATAGAATGTAATGGACTTCTGAACTAGCAGAATGCAATGACCCAGGACAATTCTGAGGGATTTATGGAAAAGAATGCTACCCACATTCAGAGGAAGAACTCCAGGAGTGGAAACACAGAAGAAAAACAACTATGTGAACACATGGGTTGAGGTGGATTGGGGATGTAGACTCGAAATGACCACACCAATGCAACTATCAACAATTTGGAAATAAGTCTTGATCACGTTAAAACCAGCGGAAATGCATGTCAGCTATGGAGTGGGGGGAGGAGGTTGAGGGGTGAAGCAGAAAGTAAGAACATGAATCATGTAACCATAACTCATCTAAAAAATTAAAATTATTAAATAAAAAATGTGGAAAATGGATGGAAGTGCAAAACTTTGTTGAAAAATATCATCCTGTTAAATCTTTAACAAATCAAATCAGAAATTTTATTAAATGGCCAAATTATTTCTCACTTTAGAGGAATATTGAAACATAGACAAAAACATCAATGGTTAGGTTTTTTTGAATCTCGAACAAGGTTCAGTGGTGATAAGGGACAGAAAAGAGAAAGAGAAAGCATTTCAAAAAGGCACCTACCTTCAGATATTATGGAAGGGGACTCCTCTTCCATACGACAAATTTTTTTCTCCCCACCATCCTCCTATGCCATGAAATTCTCTCAATATACATAAAGTTAAATTAAAATTATTTTACTTTATCTATTGTTTTTTGTCTATGTATCATTGTTTATTTAGTAAAATACTACTTCATTAATTCATATAATACCTCATAAAATTTGGGTTTTCCCGGTGTCTAGCTTGTATTAATTTAATTTACTGGATTAAATTAATAATTTATGGAAAAAATTCATTTGGTACTCAACCTTTTTAGTACATGACCTGCCTTCTGGAACAAATGAATGATGAGTACCAATAATAAGGTAGATAAAAAAATAAAATATAAAAATAAAAATAGCCTTTACTTTTCAATTAATTTTTTACCTTTCATTTTTAAACCTTCAAAAACACTGACAATCATTTCTCTACCAGATTTTCCCATTTATTATACAAGTTACACCACATGAAGAAACCATATTAACATTTCATTTCAGTCTCTTCATATGAGCAGACTCATATACGGTTTGTTTATAGTTTCTTTTATTGGAGTGGTAAAGTGTGTTTAAAATTTTTAAAAAGTAACAAAAGTATGATGGGTATATGGTCAGTCTTATATAGAAAAAAAATTTACAAGTTTAGTTGACTGTATTACATTGCAGTATACTACATAATTCAAAAGAAGTCTCTCAAATCCAAAGGTTATTACTGGAAAAACTTACTTCTAAATTCCATCAAACACACTAGAAGTGAAACAAAAGAGAATTTAAACAGAAAGTTGATTATAGTGATGACCCAAAAAAGATTTTCAGAGATCTTGAAATTCAACCAAAGAATCATTACACCTAGGGAGGGGAAAATAAGCATTATGCTATTGATAAAAGGAAGTTAGAGGTAAGTAAAAGGTTATTTTGGGAGATAATTATTAAAGACTTCTAAAACTATGGTATTAGTAAACCTTTGAGGATGCAAAGACAAAATTCTACGAGTGAAATTTTAATCTTAAAATCACAAAATCTTAGATTGTGACCTAGAAAGGCTTGAGTTACACAAACTGCAAGAACTTTGATTTAAACAATTTTTTTTACATTTATTAATATTCATTTTTAACATGGTTACATGATTCATGCTCCTCCTTTCCCCTTCAACCCACCCCCCCGCCCCCCCTACCCATGCGCATTTCCACTAGTTTTGTCATGTGTCCTTGATCAAGATCAATTTCCAAATTGTTGGTAGTTGCATTGGTGTGGTAGTTTCGAGTCTACACCCTCAATCATGTCCACCCCGACCCATGCGTTCATGCAGTTGTTTTTCCTATATGTTTCCTCTCCTGCAGTCCCTCCTCTGAATGTGGGTAGCATCTTTACCATAAATCCCTCAGAATTGTCCTGGGTCATTGCATTGCTGCTGGTTCAGAGGTCCATTACATTCGATTTTACCACAGAATGTCAGTCTCTGTGTATAGAGTTCTTCTGGCTGATTTAAACAATTTTGTAAGCAGGAGCTGGCAGGGTCTTACAACTGAACATCTTAAGGAAGCTCTAAGGAGCTTCATAGACAATAGTAAGTATACCATTATTATTTTAAGATCAGGGAATCACGAGTTTTCTGAACTTGGTTTCTATAAAAAGATTTCGTTTTTATAGTACCTTGAAATGGAAGAGTGATTTCAGACTACATTTCCAAGTATATTTTTTAAATTTAAAAAGATTTTAAAAGGGATTATTGTGGGCATTATTTTGAAAACTCTCTCAAATTGTAGTTTACTTTTTCCAAGATACAAACCATTAATGATATGTTTATCAACAATTTTTATGCATTGTTATTAGTACTATGTTGATAGATTTTGCATTTCAATTAACCTTTCATCATTCTCCAATCTGATTTGCTTGAACATTCAAAAATAATAAAGTTATTGAATTATCAAAAATAGTATTATTCCTTTAACCGGGAAGACCTCCAGGAACTGATGCCAAGTGAAAAAAGCAGAATCATTTCTTTTTACTTATTTAGATTATTTTTCCATGGTTACATAATTCATGATTTTCCCACTCCTCTTCCCTCCCCCTTCCTGGAACTGACAAGCACTGAATTATACACGTATCATTGTTCAAAACCTATTTTCATGTTATTCATATTTGCGGTGGAGTAATCTTTTAATGCCAATATCCCAATCATATCCCCATCAAAGCATGTAATTGATCATATGTTTTTCTTCTGTATTTCTGCTCCCACAGTTCTTTCTCTGGATGTGGATACTGTTCTTTCTCATAAGTTCCTCTGGACTGTCCTGGGTCATTGCATTGCTACTATTAGCAAAGTCCATTAAATTGGATTGTTCCACGATGTTTCATTTTCTGTGAACAATGTTCTCCTGGTTCTATTCCTTTCACTCTGCATCAATTCCTGGAGGTCATTCCAGTTCATATAAAGACCCTCCAGTTCATTATTCCTTTCAGCACAATAGTATTCCATCACCATCAGACATCGCAATTTGTTCAGCCATTCCCCAATCAATGGACATCCCTTCATTTTCCAATTTTTTGTCACCACAGAAAGCGCGGCTATAAATATTTTTGTAAAAGTCTTTTTCCTTATTTTTCTCTTTGAGGTTTAAACCCAGCAGCGGTATGGTTGAATCAAAGGGCAGGCTATCTTTTAAAGCCCTTTGGGCATAATTCCAAATTGCTCTCCAGAATGGTTGGATTAATTCACAACTCCACCAGCAAGCAGTGCCCTAATTTTGCCACATCCCCTCCAACATTTATTACTTTCCTTTGCTGTCATATTGACCAATCTGCTAGATATAAAGTGGTACCTCAAAGTTGTTTTTATTTGCATTTCTCTAATGAGGAGGGATTTGGAACACTTTTTCATGTGATTATTAATAGTTTTGATTTTTTTTTTATCTGAGAACTGCCTATTCATATCCCTTGACCATTTGTCAATTGGGAAATGACTTGATTTCTTGTAAATTTTACTTAGTTCCTTATATATTTGGGAAATTATACCTTTAATACAATATAATTTAGAAATAGATCCCTTTAAATCAGTGGTTCCCAAACATTTTTGACCTACCACACCCTTTCCAGAAAAAATATTACTTAGAGCCCCCTGTCACATACTATCACCACCCCCTTACAGTAATTCACAGCCCCCAAATGCACTTGTGGCCATCACTGCCTCCCTGGATTACTGCAGCACCCACCAGAGGGCAGTGGCACCCACTTTGGGAATCACTGCTTTAAATGAATAATTTTACATTATAATTACATGTTTGGTATTTACCAAATCTAAGATAATTTAAGAATATGTGATTATTGAAACATTAAAAATACACAAGGGCATCTTTTACACTAAAGTCTGATAGATGTTTTGCATTATTGAATTATGATTTCTATGTTGAGAACCTGAAATTTTTCTAACTTCAGCACAATTCAGAATTAAGATTTATAACTTTCAAAAGCACCATTTTTAAACAAACACAATTTAGAAAAGTCAATTGAGAAATTAAATATTTCTCTTTGCTATATGATTAGTTTCTCACTAATTTATATTGGTCCTATATTTCTGGTCCCTTTCAATGTGACCATCATTGAAAAAAAAAGATAGAAAAGTGGACGTATATAGGAATAAATAGATGTTATTATTTCCATTTTAAAAGATTCAACTTTTTTTCCCAATATTTTCTTTTGACCAGATCAAGACATAAGCTATGACTGGTAAATAAGACACAGATAAATAAAACAGGCTGGTACAAAACACAAATAATAGATTAGATAAGAGTAACTTTGGTGAACATCTTAGAGATCATGTGCCCAAACTGCACCTTCAAGCTGCCTGTGAGTCACTCCCATTACCCCAAACACCAGAGGGAGGAAGTGCTCACACTGGGCTGCTAGGCAGAGGGGGTAGGGCATGTGAAAATTGTCCTCAGGCAGAGTGGAGAAGGGAAATGGAGCTGCCCACTCCAGCACGCCAGGGCACACATACCACACATTCACTAACATGATAGAGTATTCCCTTCATTTCCTTTCAATTTTTACATTATCACTGCCACTGCTATTTTCAGATTTTTCTGTAATTTTCTCTGGGTCCCTCTTGGGGAAAAGAGGAAATTAGATGAAAAGTTCAGGCCCATACTGAACAGAAGTAGCATATTTTGACAGAAATAATTCCTTTTGGATGAAAACTCTGAAATTAAGAATCTTTTAATTTTGTCTCCCCTATTTTTTCTTCATTCCCTGAATTACTCCTATTGTCCCTATCTCTATCATTCTTATATTCTTCTGTTTTCACTGCTTTTCCTGGGTTTTCCTTGTTATTTTTTGTTGTTGTTATTGTTTTGTTGTTTTTTTTAAACCCTTGTACTTCGGTGTATTGTCTCATAGGTGGAAGAGTGGTAAGGGTGGGCCATGGGGGTCAAGTGACTTGCCCAGGGTCACACAGCTGGGAAGTGGCTGAGGCCGGGTTTGAACCCAGGACCTCCCGTTTCTAGACCTGACTCTCACTCCACTGAGCTACCCAGCTGCCCCTTCCTTGTTATTTTTTGTGGACAATAGGTACCCAGGGTCATCAAACTTGTCTTGGTTTAAAGAAGCACCATTCTTTTCTCTTTAATCTTTTCATAAAACTTTTTTGTGCTATGTTTCCTTTTTTTATCACAATAGTGGCAAATCAGAGATAGTTTACATTTTACATTCCCTTTTTACATTGGGATCAATTGAGAGGATTATATTTCTTTGCCTTAGACCTATAATGACTCTTCTCTTAAAATGGGCTCTGTCACTTAGTATATAGGAAGGAATGTAGCTGTGGAGTTTATAGTCCATGTAGGGCAGTGTTTCAGATAATTCTGCCCCATAACATAGTTCTCCTTCATGCTGTAGTTGCTTTAGTAAAGTCATGGCTGAAACAGCTGTTTCCTCTCCCATGTTATTGCAAGCCTCTCATCTCAGTAGCTTAGGTTTCTTTACTCCTTCCTTCCCACTCAATGAGACACAAATTTATTCATTTATTTGTTTATTTTTTAATAGAAAATTTTTCCATGGTACATGATTCATGTTCTTTCTCTCCCCTTCACCACACACCCAAACCCCCTGTAGCCAATGCATATTTCCACTGGGTTTTTACATATGTCATTGATCAAGACCTATTTCCATATTATTGATAGTTGCACTGGGGTGGTCATTTAGAGTCTACATCCCAAACCATATCTGCATCAAACCATGTGTTCAAGCAGTTGTTTTTCTTCTGTTTCTACTCCCATAATTCTTCCTCTGAATGTGAATAGTGTTCTTTTCATAAGTCCCTCAGAATTGTCCTGGGTCATTGCATTGCTGCTAGTAGCCCATTACATTCGATTTTACCACAGTATATCAGTCTCTGTATATAATGTTCTCCTGGTTCTCCTCCTTTCACTCTGCATCAATTCCTGGAAGTCATTCCTGTTCACATGGAATTCCCCCAGTTCATTATTGCTTTGAGCAAAATAGTATTCCATCACCAGCAGATACCACAATTTGTTTAGCCATTCCCGAATTGAAGAGCATATTCTCACTTTCCAGTTTGTTTGTTGTTGTTTTTTTGCCACTATAAAGAATACAGCTATAAATATTTTTGTACATGTCTTTTTCCTTATGATCTCTTTGGGGTATAAACCCAGCAGTGGTATGGCTGGATCAAAGGGCAGACAGTCTTTTAGTGCCCTTTGGGCATAAATCCAATTTCCATCCAGAATGATTGGATCAATTCACAACTCCACCAGCAATGCATTAATGTCCCAATATTGCCACACCCCCTCCAACATTTATTACTTTCCTTTGCTGTCATATTAGCCAATCTGCAGGGTGTCCGGTAATTAATCAAAGTTGTTTTGATTTGCATTTCTCCAATTAGGAGAGATTTAGAACACTTTTCCATGTGTTTGTTGATAGCTTTGATTTCTTTATCTGAAAATTGCCTATTCATGTCCCTTGCCCATTTATCAATTGTGGAATGGCTTGATTTCTTGTACAATTGATTTAGCTCCTTATATATTTGAGTAATTAGTATATAATTGAGTAATTACTTTGTCAGAGTTTTTTTGTTATAAATATTTTTTCCCAATTTGTTGATTCCCTTCTAATTTTGGTTGCATTGGTTTTGTTTGTACAAAACCTTTTTAGTTTGATGTAATCAAAATCATTTATTTTACATTTTGTAATTTTTCTAACTCTTGTTTGGTTTTAAAATCTTTCCTTTCCCAGAGATCTGATAAGTATACTATTCTGTTTTAGCCTAATTTACTTATAGTTTCCTTCTTTATATTCATAGCATTCACCCACCTTGAATTTATCTTGGTGTAGGGTGTGAGATGTTGATCTAGACCTAACCTCTCCCATATTGTTTTCCAATTTTCCCAGCAGTTTTTGTCAAATAGTGGATTTTTGTCCCAAAAGCTGAGCTCTTTGGGTTTATCGTGGACTGTCTTGCTGATGCCACTTTCCCCAAGACTATGCCACTGATCCTCCATTCTGGCCCTTAGCCAGTTCTATATTTTTTTGATGACCACTGCTTTATAGTACAGTTTAATATCTGGTAGTGCTAGGACACCTTCCTTCACATTTCTTCTCATTATTTCCCTTGATATTCTTGATCTTTTGTTCTTCCTAATGAACTTTGTTATAGTTTTTTCTAATTCAGTAAAGAAGGATCTTGGTAGTTTGATAGGTATGGCACTAAATAAGTAAATTAATTTGGGTAGAATGGTCATTTTTATTATGTTAGCTCATGCTACCCATGAGCACTTAATGTTTTTCCAATTGTTTAGATCTATTTTTAATAGTTTGGAAAATGTTTTTATAGTTGTGTTCCTATAATTCCTATGTTTGTTTTGGTAGATAGATTCCCAAGTATTTAGTATTATCTAGTGTGATTTTCAATGGCATTTCTTTTTCTAACACTTGCTGCTGAGATGTGTTGGAAATATATAGAAATGCTGATGATTTATGTGCATTTATTTTGTATCCTGCAACTTTGCTAAAGTTGTTGATTATTTCTACTAGCTTTTTAGTTGATTTAGTTGATTCTCTAGGATTTTTTAAGTAGACCATCATATTATCTGCAAAGAGTGATAGCTTAGTCTCCTCATTGCCTATTTTAATACCTCCAATTTCTTTTTCTTTTCTAATTGCTACTGCTAGTATTTCTAGTACAAAGTTAAATAATAGAGGTGATAATGGGCATCCTTGTTTTGCTCCTGTATCTTATTGGGAAGGCTTTTAATTTATCACCATTGTAGATGATGCTTGTTGATGTTTTAAAATATATACTTTTATTATTTTTATGAAAGGACTTATTTTCTATCCTTTCTAGTGTTTTCAATAGCAATAGGTGTTGTATTTTGTCAAAGGCTTTTTCAGTATCTATTGAGATAATCATGTGATTTATGGTGGTTTGCTTGTTGATGTGGTCAATTAGGTGGATGATTTTCCTAATATTGAACATCCTTGTATTCCTGGTACAAATCCCATTTATGGGGATCATGGTGGATAATCCTCTTGATCACTTGCTGGATTCTTTTTGCTAGTATTCTATTTAAGATTTTTGCATCGATAGGTCTGTAGTTTTCTTTCTCTTTTTTTGATCTACCTGGCTTTGGGATCAGTGCAATATTTATGTCATAAAAGGAGTTTGGTAGAGCTCCTTCTTTGCTTATTATGTCAAATAGTTTGTATAATATTGGAATTAGTTGTTTTTTGAATGTTTGACAGAATTCACTTGTGAATCCATCTGGTCCTGGAGATTTTTTCTTAGGGAGTTGATGGTTTGTTCAATTTCTTTTTCTGATATTGGATTATTTAAGTATTCTATTTCTTCTGCTGTTAATCTAGGCAGTATATTTTTGTAAATATTCATCCATATCACCTAGATTGATATATATTGTCATATAATTGGGCAAAGTATTTTTTAATGATTGCCTTAATTTCCTCTTCATTAGAGGTGAGGTCTCCCTTTTCATCTTTGATACATTTAATTTGGTTTTCTTTACTTTTTTATTAGATTGGCCAGTGCTTTGTCAATTTTATTAGTTTTCTTCAAAGTATCAGCTTCTGGTCTTATTTATTAATTCTATAGTTCTTTTACTTAAGATTTTATTAATTTCTTCTTTAATTTTCATGATCTCCAATTTAGTTTTCATCTGGGTAATTTTTATTTGTTTACTTTCTAGTTTTTTTGATTTGCATGTCCAATTCATTGATTGTTACCCTCCCTAATTTGTTAATATATGCACTCAAGGATGAAAATTTCCCCCTAAGTACTGCTTTGGCTGCTTCCCACATATTTTGGTAGGATGTCCCATCATTGTCATTCTCTTCTATGAAATTATTAACTGTTTCTATGATTTGTTCTTTAACTTATTTTGGAGAATCATATTCTTTAGTTTCCAATTAATTTTTGATTTGCCTATCCATGCACCCTTACTAATTATTATTTTTATTGCATGATGATCTGAAAAGGTTGCATTTATTATTTCTGCTCTTTTGCATTTGTTTGCCATGTTTCTATGCCCTATTACATGGTCTCTCTTTGTGAATGTACCATGTCCTGCTGAAAAAAAGGTGTATTCCTTTTTGTTCCTATTTATTTTTCTCCATGTATCTATTAACTCTAAATCTTCTAAGATTTCATTCACTTCTATTACCTCTCATTTAATTTTTGGTTTGATTTATCTAGATCTGATAGGGGAAGGTTCAATTCTTCCACTAGTATAGCTTTACTATCTATATCCTCCTTGAGCTGTGCCAGTTTCTCCTTTAGAAATTTGGATGCTATACCATTTGGTGCATACTTGTTGAGTATTGGTATTTCTTCATTGTCTATACTACCTTTTATCAGGTGTAATTACCTTCCCCGTCTCTTTTTTTTAAACCCTTGTACTTCGGTGTATTGTCTCATAGGTGGAAGATTGGTAAGGGTGGGCAATGGGGGTCAAGTGACTTGCCCAGGGTCACACAGCTGGGAAGTGGCTGAGGCCGGGTTTGAACCTAGGACCTCCTGTCTCTATTTGGCTATAATATTCCTGGAAGTTGTCAGTTGTGGATTAAATGTAGGAGGTGATCTATGGATTCTTTCAATCTCCACTTTTCCCTCTTGTTTGAGAATGTTGGGGCAGTTTTCTTGGACAATTTCCTGTATGATGATGTCCAGGCTTTTCCTTTTGTCATGACATTCCAGTAGACCAATAATTCATAAATTGTCTCTCCATGATCTGTTTTCCAGATCTGAGGTTCTGCCAATGAGGTGTTTCATATTTTCCTCAAATTTTTCATTCTTTTGATTTTGTTTTATAGATTCTTGCTGCCTTGTGAAGTCATTTGCTTCTAGTTGTTAAATTCTAATTTTTAAAAACTGAATTTTATCCCTGGCTTTTTGTTCATCCTTCTCCTTCTGGTCTGATTTTCTTTAGAGGTCATCTTTCACCTTCTTCACCTAGTTTTCAGGCTGGTTAATTTTGACTTTCAAGACTCTATTTTTTTGTTTTAGTTCATGCATTTTCTTTTCTCAATTGTCTTCAGCCTCTCTTAATCCTATTTTGAATTGTATTTTGAGTTCTTCCAAAGCCTGTGTCCAATTTACTGGAGTTTCTGCGTTTTTGCTTGCAGTTCCTTGATCTTCTTCTGTTTTGTTTGCTTTTTGTTCACTTCCTCTAAAAAAGCTATCAATTGTAATTTCTTTTTTCTTTTTCTGCTGTTTGCTCATATTTTTTCCTTTTTCGCCTCCTGTAATTGGCTGTAATCTTGCTTCTTTGATTATTTCCTGAATCTTTGGATTTGGGATATTTTGTCCTGAATGGGCACTTTCTCTGCTCTGCTAGTTGATTAGGTTAAGCAGATGGTCTTAATGAGCTTTTGATGTAAGATCTTTCCTAGCTGGCAACAGAAGTTTGTAGCTACTTTCTCTGCAGTCTATCAGATTGGGGTGTTGGAGTTTCCCTTCCCTCTGAAGACTTCTCATCTGTCCTATTGATGGTATTAAGCCAGGGCAGGGTTGATCTGTTTGTTTATTTTCAAAGCCCTTACCTTCTGTCTTAGAATCAATACTGTGTTTTGGTTCCAAGGCAGAAGAGTGATAAGGGCTAGGCAATGGGGGTTAAGCAACTTGCCCAGGGTCACACAGCTGGGAAGTATCTGAGGCCAGAATTGAACCTAGGACCTCCTGTCCCTAGGCCTGGCTCTCAATCCACTGAACTACCCAGCTGCCCCGAGATACATATTAAAAAAACATTTACTTATAGGGTTTATATGCAATATATTACAGAGGTGTGCTGCAATTACAAAGCACTTTTCACATAAATAAAGTTAGATATAAACAATTGGAAAAGCATTAATTGCTCATGGGTAGGCCAAGCATTTATAATAAAATGATAGTCCTACCTAAATTATTTTACTTATTCAGTGCTATACCAATCAAACTACCAAAAAACTATTATAGAATTAGAAAAAAAATAATGAAATTCATCTGGAAGAACAAAAGATTACAAATATCAAGGGAACTAATGAAAAAAATGTGAAGGATGGTAGCCTTCTGGTACTAGATCTTAAACTGTACTATAAAGCAGTTCTCATCAAAACAATCTGGTACTGGCTAAGAAATAGAAGAATGGATAGACGGAATACAGTAGGGATAAATAACCTCAACAATCTAATGTTTGATAAATCAAAAGATTCTAGCTTTTGGAATAAGAACTCACTATTTGACAAAAACTGCTTGGAAAATTGGAAAAAAGTATGGCAAAAATTAGGTATAGATCAATATCTTACACTCTATACCAAGATAAGGTCAAAATGGGTATGGGTATGTAATTTAGACATAAAGGATAATAAAAGTAAATTAGGGAAACTTAGAATAGTTTCCCTATCAGATCTATGGAGAAGGGAGCAATTTATGACCAAACAAGAAATCAAGAACATTACAGGATGTAAAATATAAAAAGTAAATTGAATAATTTTGATTATATTAAATTTAAAAGGTTTTATACAAACAAAACCATTATACCCACAATTAGAAGGAAAATAACCAACTGGAGGGGGGGAATTTTATAACAAATTTCTCTGGTAAAGGACTCATTTCTCGAATATATAAAGAACTAATATAAGACTATGAGTTATTCCCCAAATGACAAATGGTCAAAGGACATGAATAAGCAATTTTCAGATGAAAAAGTGCTATCAGTAGTCATATGAAAAAAATGTGCTAAATCCCTCTTGAGTAAAGAAAATGCAAGGGTTTTTTACTTTAATTTTTAAATATTTTTCCATGGTTACATGATTCATGTTGTCTTCCTCCCTTTTTCCCCTCCTCCCCTCCCAGAGCTGACAAGCAATTACACTGGGTTATACATGTGTTATCACTTGATACCTATTTCCATATTATTCAAAATGCAAGTTAAAACAACTGAGGTACCACTTCACACATCGGATTGGCCAATATGGCAGTAAAGGAAAATGATAAGTGTTGGAGGGGATTGCTGGTGGAGCTGTGAACTGATCCAACTATTCTGGAGGACTATAAAATCATGTTTACCCTTTGATCTGGTATTCTCACTACTAATTCTGCATCCCAGAGAGATTAAAAAAAAAGGTGGGGAAGTACCTACTTGTACAAAAATGTTCATAGTTTCTCTTTTTGTGGTGACTAAGAATTGGAAATTAATGAAATGTCCATCAATTGGAGAACGACTGAACAAATTGTGGTATATAATGGTTATAGAATACTATTGTGCCAACATTTATTATTTTCTGAAATGTTCTGATTTATTATGGAATGGCTAAAGAAATATTTTCTGGAAGGCAAATATATTCCACAGAATCCTAGAATGTCAGATATAAGATAAAGGAATTTTTAAAATAATTTTTAAAAAGCATTATGATTGTCAGTATTGAACTTGAAATTTGGTGAGAAGTGAATGAAAGACTAAGTGGGATAGGAACCTTTGAGACAATTGTCTATTCAGCATCCTATTAGAGAAATTTACTTCAGTTCTACTCATTAAGTAGCATTCAAATGCCAACAGCATACAATACAAGGCCCTGAGTTAGGAACTATAGGGGAAAATAAAAGTAAATTAAGACAACATCTTGACTTCAAGAAGACTATCTCTTGTGGTATTTTGTTGCATTCTAATAAGAATGTTACCACTCAGGGAATGGTAGGGAACACAATATTTGCATACTGAAGACCTCAGTGCAAGATCAGTCTGACATTTCCTAACCATAGAACCTCAGACCAGTTCTTAAAACTCTCCCAGCATTGATGTCCTCATCTGTCGAATAAGCATGCTTGACTAGACAACTTTTAAGGTCTCTCAAAGTTCTAGGATTCTGTGGAATATATTTACCTTGCAGAAAATATTTCTTCAGCCATTCCATAATAAATCAGAATGTTCAAATTCTATGCTACTACAAAGCCGTACTGAGAAAAGACACATATACATGTAGCATGTGTGTTTATAAGTATGTATGCGTGTGTGTATATCTAAATTTAGTCTTTAATATAAGCTCTGGAATTCTTATTCCAACATTCATTCTTATAGATGAGTCATTCCCCAAAAAGCTCATGGTTGACTACTTCTCACTCTCAGAGTTCTAGGGGTACTCCTGACAAGCTATTACATTTTCAGTGCTATCAGCTTGAATTCCTCCCTCCCCCCACCACTCATGTCTATTCTCTCTAATATTAATTAGAAGTTACAGTTAGTATTTCTCTTAGATTATTGGTGGACCCATTGATTAGCACTTTAGCATCATTTATTCAATTAGCATTAATTAGCTTTTACAAAAGGACATGGAAAGTTATAGTAACAAAGAAATACAAACATTGTCCCTAAAACACCTGGAGGTGATGAGGAGGGAGGGAGAAGAATTAGGCTTAAAATTAAAGCACTTGGTACAAAGTAATCCCTCCAATGTAGTTCACTCCCAAATGTGGCATGGACAATAAATGAACCCTCCTGGCTAATTTTAATGAACTGCTATACTAGGTCAAGCAGGTTAATTGAAGCTTTGCTCTTCATAAGGTTTGCCTGTCCAAATACTCTAACATGGACTCCCTTCAATAGACCACCTTTCCAACTTTTCAACTTACACAAGGATATAACATTCCACTCAGGAACAAGAGGGACAGAAGCAACCACAGAGCTAAGTGTTTCTGACTTAACTTTTGTCCTAGGCAGATAGAATAGACCTCTGTCACTAGCTCTCTTTGTTATCCTCCTAGAGGCTTACAACAATAGCCTTTCCCTTCTCATCTGAAGGTAGATAAGCAGGAAAGAGGACTGAAGGCTCACTTTAGCAGGTTACTGACTTTTGAGTGCAAACTTGGTTCTAGTTCTGATTTAGCAGTCAATTCAAAAGCCTGCTTCTTTACCATATGGTGAGTGGTCTAGAAATAGTCTATAGCAGTGATAGCAAACCTTTTAGAGATGGAGTGCCAGGTTCTGCCCCCAATCCACCTCCCAGACCAAGTGGAATGTCTGCTCCCCCAGAGACCAGGTGCTATACCTGTCCCCCTCATACCAAGTGCCAGGTCTGCCCTGCCTGCCCCCTCTTACCCTACACAGGAGAAGAAGGAAGCACTCCCATTGAGCTGATGGGCAGAGGTGTAGATGAAGTGAAGAATGTCCTCAGCAAGTTGAGAGAGGGAGAGGAAATGGCCCTAGCATTCCACTCCCCTCCAGTTCTGCCACCTGTGAGCTGCCCACCTTACCCCCTGTGCACTCCCATTAGGCTGCTGGGCAAAAGGGGGGGTATGAAAAAATATTGTCAGACCTGGCAGAGAGGGGGAAGGGAGTAGCTCTGCCTGGGTCCCTCTGCCTCTCTAGTAACAAACTGGGGGAGGGGGTAGTTGTGTGCCCACCAAGAGTGCTCTGCGTGCCATCTTTGGTACCCATGCCATAGGTTCACCATCACAAACACCTTTAGAGTTTCTAAAGTGGAAAGTAAAGTCATCTGTTACATAATATCATATACTTTCATTTTATTTTTATTTTTACTTTGAATATTTTCCCATAGTTACATGTTTCATGTTCTTTTCCTCTCCCCAAACCTCCCTACACCCCCCTTAGCCAATGCACAATTCCACTGGGTTTTACATGTATCATTGATCAAGACCCAATTCCATATTATTGATAGTTGGACTAGAGTTATCATTTAGTGTCTTCATCCTCATTAATATCCTCATCAGCCCATGTGTTCAAGCAGTTGTTTTTCCTCTGTGTTTCTCCTCCCACAGTTCTTCCTCTGAATGTGAATAGTTTTCTTTCTTATAAGTCCTTCAGCCTTGTCCTGGATCCTTGCATTGCTGCTAGTAGAGAAGTCCGTTATGTTCAGTTGTACCACCGTGTATCAGTCTCTGTCTATAATGTTCTCCTGGTTCTGCTCATCATATACTTTCAGAAGCTAATTGACCAAGCCTTCCCATGCAATTTCTGCTGCATGTGTTCTGAGTATAGCTTCCTTTGTCTAATCATTCATTACATATCTATGGCACTTCTCCCTCTGTCTTTGACTTTCTTGGGGTATATGACTAGTGGTGTACTCTTGATTCAATGGGTGTATGAAAAATTTGTGACATTTTTAGTGAAACTCCAAATTCTTATGACCCATTTACAGGTTCAACAACAGTGTTATCTTCCTCTCTTCGTGAGTTATAGGGTATTGTACAGGAAGGGGTGAATAAGAACTAGAACTCTCCCTCTTTCCTTAATTGATAGCTAATAGCAGAGCCTGGGTAACCAGCCAGAAGCTGGCCCTCCACTCTTTGGAATTGCCCCTAGGCATATTACCAAGGCGGAAGACTGGGCTCTAAATTTCAGCCGCCAAGTTATCAAGGGGATAGCACCAGTATTTCAAGTTTTCAATTATGTAGGGGCTTGCTTTATATATAATCTAAGTTACAAGGTGCAAATAAAAAATAGAAGAGATTATTTTTGTCTGAGATCTTCAAAAAATTCTTTGTTCTCAAATCAGGGATTTGTGGTTGTGAGGAGGGGATTAATCCCAAGAATTGCTCAGTTGTGAGAGACAATCAGCCTGTTCATAGAACCGCTAAGGGAAACTGGCACCCAATGACTGATTCACCTTGGATCTTTGGGTAACACGGAAACCCTTTCATACTTTCATTCCTCAAACTTCCTGATGGGAGGATCGAGCTCTCTAAAGCTAGATATAATATTGACTCGGTTATGCAACATAATGAGTTTTATTGTCAATTTTTTGTTTTAAAAGGGTGTACAGGGTTTTGCCCAACAGGAACGGGGAAGGCAAATGTAAACGACAGCTTACATCATCTCATCACCTGTCACATGAATTATACCGGATCTTCACGCAAGTATGTCACACACTTAAGCCATCTTTATCAATGTAAATAAGAAACCAGCTGCAAAGTAATCAGTAGTTATTTGTTCTTTGCTGTAATGAATTTTAAATGAGTATGAGTGGTACGAGTTGATTTCATGATCTTTCTTCTAACAGAGAGGGTTTTTGTTTTTGTTTTCCATTTTTTTTCTGATAGAAAGAAGAAAAAAATGATCCCTGATATCACATCCAAAAACATTGTAATGATTCTTAATCACAAAGATGATTCCCTAGGTATACATGGGAAATCTAAATGTGTAATGTAAATATCAGGCAGCTATGTGACTCAGAAGATAGAGCACTGGGTTTGCAGTCAAGAAACCCTAAGTGTAAATCCAATTCCAAACACTTGGTAGCTGTGTGATTCTGGGCAAATTGCTTAACCTCTGCCTTCATTCACTGAAGAAGGAAAGGTCAAACCACTCCAGTGCTTGCCAAGAAAATGCCATGGACAGTACTGATATACTATCATCCACAGGGTCTCAAAGAATTGGAAAGAACCGATCAATAAAAAAAATGTAAACACCAGAGACACAAATTCTAGTTAATGAATTTACTATAGTCACTATGAGAGGAACTCAGCTCAGTCATGAACTAACCTTATGTCGTCCCTCGTCTTCCTAACTATGCCTCCTTTTAAGATATCCCACAAATAAAATTTCAAGGACTCTTTAGAAACCAAATAGCTCAGACAAAGTATAATCTGTTTTATTTTATAGGATTCCAAGAAAGGAGGAGGTCCCACCTTGAGAACAGAGATTATTTCACTGCGTTCATTTATATCACCATAGCCTGGGACAATACATGGTATTCACTAGGTATTTAATAAATGCTGTTTGCCTGGTTTCTGTCGTAATCTCCCAGGATTCTTAAGTCCTGAGGAAGAAACTAATGTACTTAGATGAAATTCTGATGATGCAAACACACTAGATGCCAGTGAATAATAAAAAAAGAAAATATCTGAAAAGATTAATATGGTTGACAATGGATAGATTTCATATTTTTCAAGGATTTGTACAAGAGAGAATCCTCAGCAATTAATTGTAGCTACATATGTGAGAGTGCTGGATCCTATAAGAATATTGTCAATGAAGCTCTGGCAATAATCACAAAGCTGATATGGCAGGATTTCATGAAAATATTTCTTTATGATAAAGGTTTTCAGTTATCAAGTCACTTAGAGGCATTGTGTCTGGAAATATGCTATTCTTTAAATACTTTTATTATCACACCATTACATTCTCTCCTTTAGAATTCACTTGTAAAATATTTTGGGGGCATCTTCTATATTCCTAGGGCTGTGCTAGAGAGAGAGAGAGAGAGAGAGAGAGAGAGAGACAGAGAGAGAGAGAGAGAGAGAGAGAGACAGAGACAGAGAGAGAGAGAGAGAGAGAGAGAGA
>NC_058131.1:509312626-509327155 GCF_016433145.1 Gracilinanus agilis | reverse complement strand
AGAGAGAGAGAGAGAGAGAGAGAGAGAGAGAGAGAGAGAGAGAGAGAGAGAGAGAGAGATAAAAAAGTTTAAGACCTAATGACCATCTTCTTTGTGGGAAGAATAGTTTATTTTTGTCTTTTTAAATGGTGTAAGAATTAAATGAGCAATGTCATAGTAAAAGACCTACTATAAAGCAATTCAGCAACATCTCACTTAGCTACTAGTCTAAATTGTCTGGCTCTTAAGCAAGAAACTAGAATTAATTTAAAAAGGCCCTGGGCAACTTTAAAACAGCTGAAGCCAAATCTATGAATTAAATCTCTCTACCTGTTATTGTAGCAACTAGGTAGCACAGTAGATGTATGTCTGGAGTCAGGAAGACCCGAGTTCAAATATAGCCTTGGACAATTATTAGCTATGTGACCTTAGACAAGTTGCTTAACTTTTGTTTGCCTCAGTTTTCTCAACTTGTAAAATGGAAATTACATTACCTACTTTACAGAGTTGTTGCTAGTTGGCTTGTTGTGGAGAGAGCCTAATGACATATTTGCAAAGCATTTAGTACCATGCCTGGCACAGAGTAGGCAAATATATAAATGCTTATTTACTAATATGTGCCTGAATTATTCATATTCACATTTAAGACTTCTTTCTTCGTTTGCTGGAAATTTATTGGAAGCTCTGAAGAGAAAGATAAAATTAAAAAACGGCAAACAGAAATCTGATTGGAATTAGAATGGTCAGGGGGGGAAAAAGGTGGCACAAGTATAAGCAAAGAAATAGGAAGTAGCCAAGAAATCTGAAATTCTCCAAAAGACATCTTAGCTGTGAAGAATAATTTCTGCCTGGTATTGCTCCTTGCTGCTTTCCCATGGTTGCTTCCAGATACTGCCACACTTGATATCTTGACATTACATGCCTCTTCTGGTACTGTGGCTACCAAACTTCTATGACTGGCCCATTTCTAGTCTTCATCTCTTCAGACCACTTGCTGGTTACCTTGACATCTGTTTGCTATGGTGTGGTGGTGGCTAGAAAAGCTCTTCTAAATAAGGATGAGCTGAAAGTTCTTTAGTCCTTGCTAAGACTACAAGCCTCAAAATCCAGCTAAAGACCAAAAGCTAAGCAGAGTGTCCCCCAGGCTGACTGCGATTTTGAAATTATTTCCTCTTACTGAACACATTATGGTATCTGTTGGTGATGGAATACTATTTGCTGAAAGGAATAAACTGGAGGAATTCCATGTGAACTGGAAAGACCTCCAGGAACTGATGCAGAGTGAAAGGAGCAGATCCAGGAGAACATTGTACACAGAGACAGATACACTGTGGTAAAATCGAATGTAATGGACTTCTGTACTAGCAGCAATGCAATGATCCAGGACAATCCTAAGGGACTTATGAGAAAGAATGCTATCCACATCCAGAAAAAGAACTGTGGGAGGTCATTCCAAGAGCACTTAAAGGACAAAAGTGTAAGAATAACAAATGTATGAGACAAAGAAAAAAATCAGTTATTATAATACATTTTTTCATTAACAGAAGTACAACTACCACATTTGGACAGAATTCCCAGTGAGCAAAATGAGAAAACAGAAATGGAAGCATATAAGACCCAAACAATGTAAAAGTATATTATAAAGAGACCTAAGATGAAGGAAATTTGTTAATGACAGAGATGTTCCAGAAGGAAGAATTGTAATCACAATTCATAAGCAAGCCAAATGAATTTAAAAGACTGGAGATAACAAAATACAGATTGAAAACAGAAAGCAGTGCACCAATAATTTAAGTCATTCATAGGCATTAGTTTGTAATAGGGGACTACCCAAAAGGGTCCAAGTCCTTCATGCATATTCTATGTGACTTGCCTGGTGCCAATCCATGTAGATACCTGGGGATCCTGCTTTGAAAGCTCATAATGATACCTGCTTTCCCCCCAGTTTAAAGCATGCATAAATGTTCTATAACTGTTTCCTATTTGTTTCCCATAGAGTGAAACCAAAACTGAGTATGCATACCAGAGGAACTGAGCAAATCAATCTCCCTCTTCTCTGGGTAGGAGGATGCATCTGTACTAACACCTTTGTTGTATCTTCTCAGTAAATATTCCCTTGCAAAAAAACTAATTATTTATTAATGATATTGAGGAGATACTAACTTATTTTGGATAATTAATACTGGGTAGAATATACCTGAATAGTAGCATTAGAGAAATCCCTGTTTACTATCCCCAAAGGGTCTAGAACCCCAAAGGAGAGGAGATATAGCTAGCCATGCTTTTGGAACCTGACCTATTAGTGATAGATTGGGACAATTAAGTCTAACATATTTATAATTGTTATTCCTCCCAGATTTGTACTCAGGCTTGAAACATGTATTTAAACTTAATAGGCAGCTGGGTAGCTCAGCGGATTGAGAGTCAGGCCTAGAGACGGGAGGTCCTAGGTTCAAAGCTGGCCTCAGACACTTCCCAGCTGTGTGACTCTGGGCAAGTCACTTGACCCCTATTGCCCACCCTTACCACTCTTCTACCTATGAGCCAATACACAGAAGTTAAGGGTTTAAAACAAAATGATCTTCAGCAATTCTATCTTCTTTTCCCTGATTAAAATTTGTATCATATTTATTATCAGAATTTAGTTCAACATCATTAATTGTCCTCAGGCACCAAATTTGGTTGACTGATAATAGTTATTACTCTACAAAAACAGATAGAAATAATTCATTTTAGTACCTAAAAAGAACAATCGGTTAAAATAGGAAGCTTCCAGATGATACACTTTCTTCCCCTAAAGCAGTGGTTCCCAAACTTTTTTGGCCGGCCACCCCCTTTCCAGAAAAAATATTACTTAGCCCCCTGAAAATTAATTTTTAAAAAATTTAATAGCAATTAATAGGAAAGATAAATGCACCTGTGGCCATCACTGCTCCCCTGGGTTGCTGCAGTACCCACCAGGGGGCAGTAGCGCCCACTTTGGAAATCACTGCCCTAAAGGCTATATACCAGTAAGCTATTTCTAACCCACCCTGGGCTCCCTTCTTTGCTGGGAGCCTCCCAGAAACAGCCTCCTAGGGTTTCTCTCCACTGGGATTTTATTATGCCCCTGGGTTCAACGTTTTTCCTTAAAATAACACCAATCATGCATCTAAACTTTCAGGTTTGTTTTTTCTTGCTATACATCCCAGAGGCAACAAAATTCCCAGGTATGGCTCTAATTAATTGATTCATTTATCTAGTATCAGATATGGGGATTGTCTTTTTATGTAGTTTAGTGTTTTGAAACATCAATTTTTTTTAAAAAATACACTATTGTGCATCTGGAAAACAGCCATGGAAGAAGAAAATGAGATGAACAGTTTCTGCTATTGATACTGTAGCCTAGAAATGATAGAGAAAAGTTTAAGCTCTGGCTCAATTAACTACTCTCCAATGCTTTAAGAACAGGCATCTTCTTTTATTATCTTGACTATGATTTACTAGGCAGATAAAGATAACTTCTTGGCAGAATCATTTTGCCTTTTGTATTCATTTTCCCCTAGTCAGCTCAAAATGACAATTAAAAATTATTTTCAGAAAGTCTTTTCATATCACAAAATGGCATCTGAATGCAGAAACCACTTTACTTCATCATGAGAGTACCTTTGTTTCATTTTGTTTCTCTCATTTCTTTAATCTCCTTTAAAGACTCTCTGTCTCCTTAATATAACATAGGTAGATAAGAAAGAGACTGGTAACCCCTTAACAGGAAATCTGGAGTACAATTGTAAAATTTTGTTTGTACCAACAAAGGACTGAATCTCCCATTAAATACTGGTACCAGAATTAGACTAAGTCATCTACTTTTATTTTTCTTGGGAAGTAGAAAATGACACTGATTTTATATCCAGATAACAGATTAATTTAGCCATATTTTAAGACTTTGCTTGTATCACTGCAAAATAGTACAGGAATGAAAAAGATTAAGAGAGCCACGTAATACGTTGGAGATAACATTGGTTTTAGAATAAGATGTGAGTCCTAATTCCTGCTCTACCTGATGACCTTGGGCAAATCACTAAAGTTTTCTGGAGCTTGGTGCTCACTTCTTTAAAATGGGAGGATTGAACTAAATGACTTCTGAGGGCCCTTCCCCCTCTAAACCTGTCATCCTATACGAAAAGAACCATCTAAAGACAAATGAAGAAATAGTTATAATTAATTCTCCTAAATTTCTGGAGAATATCCCAACCCATACCCTGAAGAGGCTGAGAAAAAAATGAATAATTATAAATTACAACAAATAATAATTATTATGTACAAGGAATTTTGCCAGGTAGTGAAGAAATATTGAGTTTACCAAAGAAGACATCACTCCTCTTATGGATATTATAGTAGGGAGATAGACAACTAACAAGTAAATACTTTTGCATGTAATCATGTGCTACAAGGGGTGTATGGGTGTTCAAGTACCAGCACTTTTGGTATGAGGACTTGCTGAGCCCTTTTCAGGGCTCCACACCAACTAGTGGTGTCTACCTTTCACCCAATTCTCACTTATGGCTCCAAGAATCTGCAGCAGGCTCAGGGACTTCTCCTTGGTAAAACTATTCTCAGCAGATGGCCTAAACCTGGTCAAAGAGAACTGATGAGTGACTTAGGATGTGTACCCCAAGCATGTGAAGACTTCTCCTGGTGGATTACAAATAAGAATAATTTGTTCCAGTGGCCATAAAGGGGGCTGAAGCGAGTGCTTTGGAGCACCTAGAGTTTAGTCAGATATCAAAGATCCCAAGGTCATCCACTGCATCCTGAGCCATCACCAATCATCATGACTTTTGTCCTGCCACTGGACTTGGATGTCTCTAGAGGTTGATGACTTTGTACAACACTGCCTCACTTAAATCCAATTCCTTCAAGAACAAAGGATGAGCCACAACAGCATGCTAAGTGTATAAAATTACAAAAGTAAGGTACAAAAGGCAAAGGGAAAGTTTAGAGTAAAACGAGTGGGATGAATCTATAAGAAAAGTAAATGACCTCTAAATTTTTCATATTGACAAGAATCTATTGACTAAATAAAAATTGGGCTTCAAATGGTCTCAACTCCAAGGAATTCTTTTGAAAAGCATCAAATTCTTCTGTTAATAAATACTTAGATCTAAATGAAGGAGACCAGACTATTCTTTCCAAAGAAGAGAAGTAATCTATTCTGTTAATGTTCTTATTTTCCTTATAACATGGATTATGTTACCACAAACCCAGAAATTTCAATAGTTTATCACTCTCTCTAGGATTAAGTGCAAATGTTCTTCCTCCTCCCTTCTGCCTATTGGAACATCAAACTTTATGGCTCACACAAGCACCATCTCCCAGAAGAAGCCTTTCCTGATTCCTTAAGTTGTTAGTGTCCGACCAATCACTATAAATTTATTTTGTGTATTTATTATACTTGTTTTTTTCTTTTTTTAAATAATTTTTATTATTTATTATATTTATTTACCTGGGAATACAGTGAGTCCTTTTGTCTTTGTATCTCCAGGACCTGCCACAGGATTTGGCATGTAATAGTTACTTAATAAGTACTTAGTGACTGATTGATAACCTACTTAGCTCAATACTTTTTTTTTAATTTAAACTCTCTTTTTCTTTCTTGATAATGAGATCTACAAATAATTTGTAGTGATTTTGTACTCAGGGAATGATGTCTATTGTATTCCGTCTGATAAAACATCTCCTGGTGTGAAAAATGATTTCCTTTTAAGATTATGACTTGTTTTCTATTTCGCCTTATTTCCCATAAGTATTCATTAATATAATTTGGTTATTTTACATGAAGAAAGAATTTGGGTTGTCAAGATGGAAAGAATGCTGAATTAAAACTTGGGAAATGAAACCTGGAGGCTTTACCAAACACTAGTTGTGTGACCTTAGATAAGCCACTTCAGTGCTGAGTTTCCAAAAGAGACAGTCATATGATGATGGGTTCAAGGATCATTTCCAGTTCTAATATTTTGGGACTCTTAATGAGGACTAGAACTAGCTCATCACTCTAGATAAATAGCAATAAAACACTACAACAACTAGAATACTGTGGAATTTCCCTCTAAGAAGCTGATCAAGACAAAAGGATGAAATGATATAGAGTCAAGTTTTCAACAGAATGACCATAAAAGCAAGCTTCTACTTCAAATCCTCTCTCTATTATAACAAACTCCAAAAACTCTCAGGAGTGAGCTAGTCAACCCAATGGAGAGAAAGTTGGACCTGTTGTCAGGAAGATCTGAGTTCAAATTTGACATCAGAAATTTATTGGCTGTGTGATCCTGAGCTAATCACGCTGTCTACCTCAGTTTCCTCAACTGTAAAATGGGAATAACAATTACTTCTACTTCCCATGGTTGCTATGAAGATCCAATTAGATAATATTTATAAGTGTTTAGTATAGCGCTTGCCACATAAGTAGATTCTATATAAATTCTAGCCATTATTATTATTGATATCTAGGAACGCAGGACACCAAGTATCAAACTGTCTTCTTGACACCTTATCCTTTTAATCTTCTTTTCTTTAATATAAAGATAAAGGAGAATAAACTGTTATTGATAAAATGCAATTCCTATGGAAGAAGAATCTGTTCTCAATAACATGCAGTTCCTATTCCAAACCTATAACTCCACAACTCTCCTATTTTTGTAGCTATTCCTGGGGTGACAAAAGGTTGTTCCTGCAAATATTAGGTCCTTAATCAATCAGTCAATCAGCATTTAAGTGCCTACTATGTGCCACACATTTTTAAGCACATTGAAGCAGAAGAAATCCTTATCCTCAAAATACCTACAAGACAAAATGGGAGACATAAAATAACTATAAGCAAACTCTATACAGGACAAATAGGTAATAGTTGACAAAGATACGGTACTAAAATTAAAAGGAGTTGAGAAAGGCTTCCTAAACAAGAAGTATTTTAGTTGGGACTTAATGGAATCCGGGGAGGTCAGTAGTCATAGCAGAGGAAGAAGAGCATCCTAGGCATGGGGAACAGGCAGAGAAAATAATACAGAGTAGAGAGGTGGAGTGTCATGTTCAAAGAACAACCAAGAAGTTAGTGTCAGTGGATCAAAGAGTGTATGTCAGGGTGTAAGGTGTAAGAAGAAAGGGCTTTGAGGGACAAACAGCATTTTGTATTTGATCCTGGAGGTAATAGGGAGCTACTAGAATTTACTGAGTTGGAGGGGGGGACAGAGATGGCAATAGGGGGAGGGAGGTAATATGATCAGATCTATAATTTAGTAAAAGTCACTTTTGTGGCTGAATGGAGAATTTATTGGAGTGAAATTAGACTTGGAACAGGCAGAGCCTCCCCCACCCCCAAAAAAAGACTACTACAATATTCTAAGCACGGGCTAATTAACATCCGAACTAGAGTGAAGGGGCATTATATGATAAATGTACAAAAGTGAAATCAATAGGTCTTGGCCATAGTTTGACTATGAAAGGGTGAAAAAGAGTGAGGAATCCAAGATAAATCCTAGGTTGTGACCCTGAGAAACAGAAAGGATGATGTAGCCTTCTGTAGACATAAGGAAGATAAAAATGGGAAAGGGTTCAAGGGGAAAGATAATTAGTTTTGTTTTACTCATATTGAATTTAAGATGTCTACTGGACAACCAGTTCAAAATGTCTGAGAGATAGCTGGAAATGAGAGACTGGAGGACAACAGAGAGTTTGGGGTAGGATAGGTAGATTTGAGAATTATTGGCATAGAAATGGTCATTAAATTTATAGAAACTGATGAGATCACTAAGTGAAACAATTATAGGAAAAATAGAAGAGGGTCCAGGACAGAACTCTGAGAGACACTTGTGGTTAGAAGGTGTGATATGCAGGAGCAGTCAGATAGTAGGGAAACCAAGACAGAGAGATGTCATGCAAACCCAGAAAAAAAGAAGAGTATCAAGGAGAAGAGAATGAACATTTTCAAAGTCTGCAGAGAGATCAAGGAGAATGAGGATTATGAAAAGCCCACTGAATTTGGCAACTACAAATTCATTGGTAATTTTGGAGAGAGCAGTTTAGGTAAAATGATAGTCAGAAACCAGATTGTAAGAAGTTAAGGAGAGAATGCCAAGAGAGAAAGTGTAAGCATTTATGGTAGACAGCATTTTTGAAGAATTTAACTACAAAGGGCAGAAGAGATATAGGAAAATAATTATCAGGGAAGGAAGGATCAAGTGAAGATTTGTTTGAAGATGGAAGACATAGGCATATTGTTTGTGGTAGGAAATGAGCCAGTACAGACAAGGGAGAGAGACTAGAAATCATTGAAAGAGTAAGGATGACAAAGGAGGCAGTCTGTTGGATGGAATGGGATCACTTAAACAAGCAGAGGCCTTAGCCTTAGAAAGGAGTAAGGTCACTTCATTATGTAAGACAGGGGCGAAGAAGAAAGTGATAGGAAGCATCTGAGTGATAGGAGATGCAGAAGAAGAGAGGAGTTCACAGCAATTGGCCTCGATTATTTTTTTTAATATTTTATTTTTCTTTCCATTACATGCAAAGGCCATTTTTAACATTCATTTTTTTACATACTGAATTCCAAATTCTCTCCCTCCTCCTCACCTTTCTCCCTCACTCCTTCCCATCCCTCTCCTCTCCCTGAGAAAGTAAGCCATCTGATAAAGATTTTAAATGTTAAATCGTGTAAAACATTTTTCCATATTAATCATCTTGAGGAAGAGATCTCTAACTGGAAGAAAAAGGAAAAAGAAGAAAAAAAAGTGAAATATATTATGCTTTGGACTGCATTCAGACTCCATCAGTTCTTTCTCTGAAGGAAGAAGGCATACTTATTCATGAATCTTTGGGATTGTTTTGAATCACTATAGTGCTGAGAAGGCCATTAACAATTGTTTACCAAAAAATATTGTTATTTTGTACAATGTTCTTCTGGTTTTGCTCACTTCACTTTGCATCAATTCATGTAAGTCTATCTAGGTTTTTCTGGAAGCCTCCTATTGGTCTTTTCTTATAGCACAATAGTATTCCATTACACTCATATACCACAATATGTTCGGCCTTTCCTAATGGATAGATTTCCATTTTCCAATTCTTTGCAAAGAGTTGAAATAGTATAAATAGGTCCTTTACCCTTTTTAAAAAAATCTCTTTGGGATACAGACCTAGTAGTGGTACTGCTGTATCAAAGAACATGCAGTTTTAGAACCCTTTGGGCATAATTTTAAATTGCTTTCCAGGATGGTTGGATCAAATAAAATCTCAATCAACAATGCATTAATGTCCCAATTTTCCCACATCCCCTCCAACATTTATCATTTTTATTTTCTGTCATATTGGTCAATCTGATAGGTATGAGGTGGTACCTTAGAGGTGTTTTAATTTGCATTTCTCTAATCAAAAGTGATTTAGAGCATTTTTAATATGACTAGACTGCTTTGATTTCTTCACTTGAAAATTTCCTATTCATATCTTTTGACCATTCTTCTTTTGGGGCTCAGATCCTTGCTTCCAGCTTGCAGGAGCCTCAGAGCCTACTTTCT
The DNA here is from genome assembly GCF_016433145.1 of Gracilinanus agilis. NCBI lineage: Eukaryota > Metazoa > Chordata > Mammalia > Didelphimorphia > Didelphidae > Gracilinanus > Gracilinanus agilis. The sequence continues at coordinate 509,317,634 of NC_058131.1, read as the reverse complement.
GGCTTGGGAGCCAGAAATGGTGGGGCTATTGGGTGGTGCCTCACTGCAGGCATGTACCATCTGGGAGCTGGGATTCTTGCTAGTGGCTTGCAGTGTTGGTATGAGGGGGACCCTATTGGTGTTTTGCACTGAGGGCTGGCCCAGCTATAGACTTAGGTCCTGCTAAAGCCTCCCTGCTGAACTTACTGGGGGGTAATCTCCCTGAAAACCTAGGTCTGATGGAAGCCTCACTACTGACCTTTCCTGGGGTCAAACCTGTTGTTAGCTTGCTTAGGATGGAGGCTTCTCTGCTGTGGGGGCATAGCCTAGCCCTTCTCCTGCTGGGGTGGGCTTCAAACTGTGTTCCCTTCCCTTCCTGTTGCAGGATGGCAAACTTTTTCCTGCTGATACTTCATACTTTTCCGGGTTGGAAAACTACCTGTTGTAAGATTGTTTGGAGGGGAATTTGGAAGAGATTCACACCATCTTGGCACTGAAAATTCCTCAATTTTTTCTATAAAATATGTAAGGGGCAGAATGTAATGGGGTTAAAATTAAAGTGGTTGGACTAAATTTATTAGGGTGTGGTCACCAGGAATGATTACTCAGTTCCAAATGACTTTTTAGCAATTTATTTATAAAATAGAGGGAAAGAGTGAAAGTAATGAGAAAGAGGGTAGATTAAGAAATCTAGCTTAATGAGCTAGACTATTGCTCAAACCCTGGCTTTACTGCAGCAGGGCTCCAGAAGCCCCAGCCAGAGAGCCTAAGGGTCAATTAACAAGGGTTTTAGCCACAAGGCCTCCTCCCAGATGAGGGGCCCCTCTGGAGGCTAGTACCTCCAGGAAAGCCAGGGAAGAGAGTCAGCCTTTTTTCACTCACACACATGGTAGTTCTAAGGGAAAACAGTCCTCAGTCCTTAGGCAGAGCTCCTCCAGGATCAAGTTAAAATCAAAAGACCCCCACAGGAAATTCTTGCCACTTCTAAAGACCATTCCTTTTGTCACTTCCTGTGCCTTCCTCCCACTTTACATGTACCAATTATAGCTAAAGCTTTGCTTAGGACTACCCAGGGGGCAATCAGTCAATTCTGATTTGTCACCCACTATCGCACATGTGGGTCACAGACCTCCCCAACTTAAGGATAAGTAGGGTTTGTACACTTTTGATGATTAAATCTTAAAAAGGGCAGAGGACAGTTAATCCCTCTTTACAAATATGACACAAGGTTGTTAGCTAAGAGAAAGGAGGATAGGATGAGAAGGCATGAAAAAGTTTGCAAGAGCTGTTGTATTCCAAGCTCACTTAAAAAAATTTATCACTCAAGCATGTTCATCTCAGGCAAAACTTTTATTAGGGTTCACAGGAAGATGTGGCCCTGGCTAGTAGAAATGAAGCCACCTTCCCTCCAGAGTAGTAGGGGATAGGATTTTTATAGAGAAAAAGTCAAGGTCCCTCTGCCTCCTCCCCTAGGCTGGGCATAGGGAGATGGACAAGTGTCCCTAAGTAGATCTATAGAGGTAGAAACTAATGGAATTTCCCTGTCATTTGAGGGAACCAAGTGTCCCAATAAGTTCCCCTGGCTTTCAGTATTGTCAGATGCTTGGACCAGGTCATTTGGTGCCTGATTCAGGGGCCCCAGATCCTATTAGAGCCATTGTGGAAAGTAGGGTAGTGATAGTGAGTTGATAAGGCAGAAATCCCTGCTGGCAGTAAGGATCCAGATGATTCTGTGTGGCATAAATTTATATTGGTCCCACTCAGAATGACTTGAGATTTTCTGCACCTTCCTCTAATAGTTCATTGTATAAGAGTGAAGGCAACAGACAATGGAAGTGATGCAAGGCTGAGGTTTAGCTAGTCATAATCAGCCAAATGATAAGGGGGCTAGAGAGTCAAGAGAGGAGGGCAACAGAGAGTTGAATTGGTTCAACAAGGGCTCAAGAGAGGAGGAAAGAGAAAGAGTAGTTAGTACAGGAAAGATGGCCTGGGAGAGAACTGAGGAGTTAAGGGATTGGAAAAGTCATGGTGCAGATGAAGAGTAGGATTTTGTAAATGAATGAAGAAGGAAATTTGAAAAGTTAATCAATTATAGTCATATAAAGGGATTTGGGAATTCTTAACCATAGAGGTAGTCCATTTGTGGGTGATGGAGAGATAAAAAGTATGACTATCCTTATGTGGGGCTGAGGTGAAATGAAAGAATAACTCATGGAAAATGATCAGGAACTGGGTGGTATGGGTATTTGAGGGAGAGTCAAAATGTATGTTAAAAGTATGAGGGAAGGAATTAGGAAGGAGAAAAAACTTGCAAGCCTGGTATAGAACTCATTGAGCAAAGAAAAGGAGGTCTGTAGACAACAGCTACAAAGATTTTGATTGGATGGTAGATAGAAATAACATGGGCCTCAAAGGAAGAGAAGCTACTTAATGATGGAGGAAGAGAGAGAAAAATGGGAAGCAAAGAATATTCCAACTCCACTACCAGACCAGTAAGCCAAGGAGAACGAATGAAAGCACAGCTAGTACTGGAAAGGGTGGCCAAAGGAGGCTATGTTATCTAGGGAGAGCCAGGTTTCAGAAAGAGCCAGTAAATAAAAGAATGGGAGAGAAAAAGATTTAAGATGGGCAATTTGTTGTCATTTTAGAGGGCACAATGGAAGGACTGGGCAGAGTTGGGTTGAAATTTTGGGACAAGAGGGTCAAAGGGGATGGAAATGAAGAATCAGGTGGGAGGGGTGTGGAATGTGGCTTAGATAATAATCTACAAGAGTTCCGAATCATTGGGAAGTGAAAGTTGTGACCAGGTGTGAGAATGTTAACTCTGAGTGAAGGGAGCCACTCCTCCACCATGAAAGGACAGGTGCAGCAGGCTGAGGGTTCTCTACATTGAAGTGAAATACTGGGCTGACAGCAGAAGGCAGAAGTTGCCTTGTGCTGGCACAGATGGAAATGGTTATTTTGGAGCAGATGGAAGATGCCTTGCCCTTCTCCCTGAAGCCTTCCCCCTTTATGACTTAGAATCTCACACTACAGTGGAGAATTCATTCTTGAAGCAGTTTGGTAGAGAGACAAGTGGAAAATAAAAAAATATTGGAGAGAAGATGGTGCATTAGTTGAGTCTTGGATTTTGCATTCATCTTATGTTGCCTGGCTTCAGGCCTCCTACACTACTTCCTAGCAATCTCTAGGACATATTTTCCTCCAATGTTCCCTGTTCTCCAACTATAGCTCTGAAAAGAGCAAATAAATTAATACCCACCCATATTCTGGAGTAAATTGCTTCCACATCATCCCCACAATCTCTTTAATCTTAAATTTCTTCTTATGCACTAGCTCCTTCCATTATGCCTAGAAACACATCCCTTTCTTCTAAATGGAAAAAAAAACTTTCCTTTTATCCCACCATCCCTCTTAGCTATCATTCTATGCCTCTCTTTCCTTCTCTGCTAAACCTGGAGAGACATATGTTGTGAGTACCTCCACTTTGTCTCTTCCCACTTTCTTTTAAGTCCTCTGAAATATGACTTTTCACATCATCATCATTCAACTGAAACTGCTTTGGGAAAAAGGAACCAGTGATAATTGTTATTAGATTTTCATCATTCTTGACCTCTCTACAGTATTCTATGTTGATCAAGTTGTCCCACTGGGTTTTTATGACATACTTCCTCTTGGTCTTCCTAATTTCCTGATTACTCCTTTGTTTCCTTTGCTGGAACTTCACAGTTGCCATATCCTTCAATTGTCCAAGGCCCTCTTCTCTTTTCCTTCCATAATATCTCAATTGATGATCTCATTACTTCCCTTGCATTCAATTATCATATCTAAATAGATAATTCCCAAATGTATGTATCTAGATCTAAAGCCTTGTCTCTTTTTAGCTTTAATCCTTCATCCTAATTGCTTATTGGACATTTGGACCTAGACGTCCCTTAGGCAGCTTAAACTCAACATATCCAACACAAACCTTACTATCTTCCCCCAAAAATCTTCCCCTATTCTAAACTTCGCTTTTGCTATTGAGGGCAGCAGCTCAATGGCATCATCAATGTCTTCTTCTCATTCATCCCACATGGCCAATCAGTTGCCAACTCTTATCATTTCTATCTTCACAACATCCTTTGAATCTGGCCATTTCTTTCCTTGAGCTCCACCATTCTAGCTCAGGACTTCTTCATCTCTCATCTACACTGTGGAAATGGCCTTCTACCTACCTGAACTCTCTCTCCACTCTAATCCATCTTCCACATCACTGTCCCAAATGATTTTTCCAATGCATAAGTCTGACTGTGTTACTCCCTAGTCAGTAAAAACCAGTAGTTCTGTTACCTCCAGGATCAAGTGGAAAGTCTTCTGTTTGACATTTAAGGCTTTTCCTAACCAGATCCTTTGAACCTTTCCAATTTCCTTTTACTTTGCTCCTTTCCATGTACCCTTTATTCCAGTGATATGGACCTTCTGGCTCTTCCTCAAACATGACACTTCATCTTTACTTTTTGTATGTTCGTATGCCACTTTTGGTTTTACTGATGCTTAGATTTTATATTATGTACATTTGTAGACTACTCCTACTTTACGAGAGGTCTGTTACAACAAGGTAAAACAGCTAAATAAAACTTTTAATACAATTACATCATTTAAAAGTCTATGCAAAGTAAGGATCATTTCACATGCCCCACATGTCTGGAATGATCTCTTTCCTCTGACTTGATATCCCTAGTTTCCTTCAAATCTAAGTTCAAGTCCCACCTTTTTCACCTCCCTCCTGCCCCCATCCCTCCCCATCTTTACTCCCCATTTATACTAGCACTCATCTCTAAGTTTACTTTCTCTCTAAGAGGTTCAGTGGATACTTATATTCAAAAAGATACAAGTTAAAAACTGACTTTTAATATTTACTAGTTATGTGACTCTGAGAAGGCTGTCTGCCTCAGTTTTCTCAAATATAAAATGGGGATGATAATAGTAATATTATATATTTATATATATATATATATATATATATATATATATATATATATATATA
>NC_058131.1:509210185-509312315 GCF_016433145.1 Gracilinanus agilis | reverse complement strand
TATATATATATATATATATATATATATATATATATATATATATATATATATGTATATATATAAAACCTCATATGGTTGTTTAGAGATTGAATGAATAGGAGCTTAATAAATAGTTCCTTCCTTCTCCCCAACTTGTATGTATCTATTTCTTCATGTGTTATCCCCACATTAATATGTATCATATTTGAAGAGAAGGACTTGCTTTGCCCTTCTTTCTATCCTTAATGCAGAGTAAGATCTTAATAAATGCTTACCCATTAATGGGCAATTACATACTCCAAGCAAAATGGATACTTAAATGAATCATAACAATAGTGCTATGAGGCTGCAGCATTAAATTCATATACCCCAAACTGTGTAAATATTAAATTGAAATTCCTCCACAATCTAACCTCTTTCCTGGCTAAATATGTGTTCAATTATTGTTCGAGTTGGAACAGGGGCAGTTAGGTGGCTGGTGGATAGAGTGCTAAGCCTGAAGTCAAGAACATTCATCTTTCTGAGTTCAAATCTGGCCACCCACAGTTCCTAGCTGTGTGACTCAAGCAAGTCATTTAATCCTGTTTGCCTCAGTTTCTTCATCTGTATAATGAGCTGGAGAAGGAAATTGGCAAACCACTCCAGGATCTTTGCCAAGAAAACCCCAAATGGAGTCACGAATACTTGGGCAGTATTAAACTGACTGAACAGCAAAAAGGGTTGACAAAAAATCTTAGAAATCGTTGAATCTATTCCCCTTATTTTGTCAGTTCTCTGTGTATCACTGTACATTCCTATAGTCCAGACTTCTAGATGAGTTATAATAATCATTTTTAAAAAGGAATGAAGAGAGAAAACTCAAAAACAAAAATGAAGAGCTTTTCATCTAAATCCATATGCATAAATCTTTACTGTTGCAATATGGTGCAAAATCTGGAGTTGGTAATAGTAAAACATAAGTGAGAAAAAAGTAGAAGAGAGAAAAGAAAGAAGTTAGAAATTTTTCAACTGAAAATCCACACAAAATAAATTTTAAAAAATAGATCAACCAACATTAATCAATAGCTAACTCTTTCCAAAGCCCATAAATCAAGCATGGTCTCTCTGTTCTCTTAGAGCTATGCAGACATTTATAAAGAATACACAAACAATGCTGACAATCACTGGATTTCTTTTTCACAAGCCTCTGTATGACTCAGGGTACAAAAATGAGTTCTCCTATTTCAGAGAAGTACTCAGAACTGCATAGGGACACCTGAGCATTTAAATTGAAGGGATTGGACTCCATAATCTCTAAGGTCCCTCACAACTCTAAGGCCCATGATGCTATCTATAATCCTATTAAAATATCATTATTCTCTATGTATAGTTTAAGATGTGCCCTTAAAAGAATTTAAGCTCCTAAAAAGAGTAAAATATTGTTTAAAATCTCTCTCTCTTCTTTTCTCTCTCTCTCACCCCCTCTTCCTGCCTCCTGCCTCCTCTCCTCTGTTTCTTTCTCTCTCACCTTTCCCTCTCTCTATCCCTTCTTTTTCTCACCCTCTATCTCTCCTCTTTTTTTTCTCTCTCTCTTTTCTTTCCCTTTCCTCTGTCTTTGTGTCTCTGTCACAAAGACACACACACACACACACACACACACACACACACAAATCTGTTTTGGCTTGGAAATGGGGAAAAGCCTTAACTGTGATCATATTTGCCATACTGTTTCCATATGTCTCTCCCAATCCTCTTGCCACTTTTTCACTCTCATCCAAGAAAACAAAAGTAACTTATAAAACTTAAAAGGTCAACCACAAAGAAAGCTTAAAAGATATATTTTAGCCAAGTCAGTCCACTCATTGGGTATATTCCATGAATTTTTTGTACTCTTAATTCCAATACAACCATATTTTTCCTTTCAAACTCCTCTGTGCACATCTTACAGAGCATATACTAAAATTCTCCTCAGCCTGCTTCCTTCCTCCTATTTGTTTTTATCCATTTACTACTTAAGTTGTGTTTAGTAAAATCAAAACAGCTTTAAGAAATAAAGAAGCATATTTAAAAGGGACTTGGATAAAATATTTGATTCTTTTTCAATATGCTGAAGGAAATTCTTCACTAGAAAACAATTTGCAGCTTAAGTATTTTAAAAAGAATGTGTGTTTATTCATCTTTTCTCTCTAAGACAGAAAAACACACTAAAACACTTGAATCCATTTGCTCATATGGACTGACAGGGAATAATATATTCATGTACAGGTGAAGTCAAGAAAAGTTAACAAGTATTTATTAAGTACCTATTGTGTACCACTCACTGCAATAAGCGCTGAGGAATACAATTAGATAATAGGAACAGGCAGTATGTTTGCAGTAAATGTCTTCCCAGAAAGAATAACTAAAGAAAGTTGTGGCATATGATCATTATAGATTATTACTGCACTGTAAGAAATGACAAGCAATTTAATTTTTAAAAAAACATGGAAAAAATCTACATGAAAATATGAAAAGTGAAATGAACAGAACTAATAGAACATTATATACAACAATTAAAATATTTTTTGAAAAATGACTTGGTATGTCTACCTCAAGAGAAAGAACTGATAAATAGAAATGATAAAGTTTTATATATACATATATCTTTTCATCAAATGATGCCTTATCTAGTGTAGAGAAGGGCGGGAAGGATACAGATTACTGAGAATTTTACTATAAAAACATTTTTAAAAATTTTAAAGAAAATTTAACAATCTATATAGGTAGATTTTTTTGCCCAGAGTCAGTAAAAAGATCACAGGTTATTGAATCAATCTCATCCCAAGTGTCTCTTACAACCAGGAAACCCTTAGGGCTCAAACCAAACCTGAATTTCAGGTGAACCAAGTTTCTTGATATTACTTCATTGTTTATAGTACCTTTTAGCAAGATGCAATTTCCTTCCTTATCTCTTTTAATCTGAATGATTTTTACTTTAGCTTTGTCTGATATGATTGTTACTCTTGCTTTTTTTACCTTAGATGACCCATAATAAACTCTGCTCCAGCCTTTTACCTAGAATGTGTGTGTCACCCTGCCTCAAATGTGTTTCTTGTAAACAACATATAGTAGGATTCTGATTTTTAATTCACTGCTATTTCCTTCCTTTTTTGGGGTGAGTTCATCCCATTCACATTCACATGTATTGTGTATTGTATTGCCCACCATACTATTTTTCCCTTTAGATCCTGCTCTGTTCCCTTTCACTCTGTTCCTCTTCAGCAGTATTTTACTTTTCATCACTTCCCCCCAGTCCCCCCTCTCTCCAATTTCCTTGCCCTTCCCTTGTCTTATTCCCCTTCTGCTTCTCTGTAGGGTAAGATGTAATTCTATACCCCAATGAGTATATTTGTTTTTCCCTTTCTGAGCCAGTTACCATGAGAGTAAAGTTTAAGCATTGCCCATCACCATCATTATCCTCCATGTTCTATAATGATTTTTCATGCCACTTTATGTCATATCATTTACCCCATTCTATCTCTCCCTTCCCTATTCTCTCATTGCAATCCTCTCTTTCATCCCTTGATTTTTCTTACATATCATATCATACTTACATATCATTTTATATCATCACATTTACATATACATCATATCATCATATACATCATATCATCAAATCAGCTTATTTCCCCACCATCTTTCCAAATATATTCCTTATATCTTCTTTACTACTAAGAGTAATTTTTGAGAATTAAAGATATCCTCTTTCCATGTAGAGATATAAACATTTTGACCTTAATGAGTACCTTAAATTTTCTCTTTCATATTTACCTTTTAAGATTTCTCTTGGGTCTCATGTTTGGACTTCAAATTTTTTGTTTAGGTCTGGATTATTCCTCAGGAATGCTAGGAAATCTTCTATATTATTGAGTGTCCATTTTTCCCCTGAAAGAATATACTCGGTTTTGCTGGTTTGGTGACTCTAGGTTGTAAACCCAGATCTTTTACCTTCCTGAATATCATATTCTATGCCTTCTGATCCTTTAATGTAGAAGCCACTAAGTCCTGTGTAATCCTGATTGTAGCTCCATGGTATTTGAATTGTCTCTTTCTGGCTTCTTGCTGTATTTTCTCCTTGGCCTAGGGGCTCTTGAATTTAGTTACTACATTCCTGGAAGTTGTTGTTTGAGAATTTCTTCACAGATTGCCCTGTGTGGGAATTCTGGACTTCACCACAGGTTTGAAACCTCAAGGGGTATGGGTTGGCTTGGAACACTATTTTCCCAGGAAGGGTCTCAGGGTATGAATGTTAGTTTGGACTTAGATTCCAAACCTGGGACAGCAGATGTGGGGTGGGGATGGGGTGGTTTGCTCTTGACTTGCTCTTCACTCCTTGTTATAGTCTTGCTAACTGTGCTCCCCTCTCACCCCAGTGCCCCAGATTTTCTCTGCCTACATTTTAAGTCTTTCTTTTCTTGAAAGTTGTTTCTGCCTGTGCCCTTGTTGATTCTTTCACTCCTGTGTTTGTTTTGTGGTGTTTTTTCTAATGTTGATTGGAGGGGATTCTCATGATGACTTTGAGTTGCTCTGTCTTACTCCACCATCTGGACTCCACTCCCAGAAGGACCTGGACCATATTTCTTAAAGTATATGATGGATTCTGAAACTAAGAATCTTGATAAGCTAATTTTTAATATTAAATTCAACATGTTTGCCCACATTTTCAAAGTGATCTCAAGTAAATAATATTACTATCTGGAGAGTACATTTCCCTAAAAAACTCAAGCTATTTTGAAGACAATAACATTTATCTTTATGATTAGCAATAACACTTTGAAGTATTTCTTTGGGAACCAAAAGATTGAACTCTTGGTATTTACTACTCAACCAAGGCTTAAGAAAGAACCAAAATAAAGATCAGCAGAAGACAAGTAGTCATTCTTCTCAAATACATCACATGTTGCTAAATAACAATGCAGAAAGTTAATCAAATGAGCCAAAGTTCTAAGTACTTCTACAGATCTGTGTTCTTCTGAGATCTTCTAAGAGTGACATGAAGAGATATAAATGACATATAGTCACTGAGTTTCCAGTGAAATATTTTTATTTTGAAACAAACATGAGAATTTTGTATTCTTCTGAAGGAAAATCCAATGGGGGATGTGTTAAATGAAAATGGGCAGATGCAGAGTAGCAGTATTTGGGCATATTACACTTCACTGTTTGATGATGAAATGTAGGATCATAAATTTAGAACTTAAAGACACCTGAGAAGCCATCAAGTCTAACCCCTTCACTTTACAGAAGAGGAAATAGGTCATATAATAAGGCAGGATTTGAACTCGAGTTTTCCTGACTCCAATGTAAATTTTGTTATTGTTGCTGAAATCCAACTCTTTGTAACTCTGTTTGGAGTTTTCTTGGCAAAGATCCTGGAGTTGTTTATCATTTCCTTCTCCAACTCATTTGGTAAATGAGGAAACTGAGGCAAACAGGGTTATGTGACTTGCCTTATGTCACACAGCCAGTAAATGTCTGTGAGGCCAAATTTAAACTCAGGTTCTCCTGTCTTTAAGGACTGGCAAACTATTCAATGCACCATCTAGATGCCCCCCAATGTCTTATTCATTCAGTTAAATATTCAGCAATATTAACTTAATATTCCAGTTCCCTTGCTTTAGGGTTAATTCTGGGATTTCAGAACTTGCTTTTTTCTGTGTCTTGATTGCATAAGTCCAGTCATGAGGATGTCATATTTTTCTTTTCCATATTTCAGAAGTGGATTAGTGGATTTAAAAGGGAAAATTGCAACCCAATTGACAAAGTGCTCATTTATTTTCCATTGAGCCCAATCTGAACCAGCTGGTGCATTACATCTTCAAATTGAGAAATAACTGAAGGCAGCTTTAACTATTGCTTTTCTGAGGAAGAAACAAAAGCTCACTCTCATATCTCCCTGTCAAATAGAGCAACAGCCACAATGAAACAATTAGCAATAAAAGTATAAGATAGAATTAAAAGGATCTTAGAGTTTGAAGTTCTAAAATTTCTTAGCTTTTGAGGACTATAACATTTAGAGCTGAAAAGAATGAGTTACAATCCACTTATTTTACAAATATGGAAAATTAGGACCAAGAAAGGTCATAGGATCATTGATTTAGAACTGGGAGAGAACTCAGAAGCTGAGTCCAACCACTCTAATTGACAGATGAGGAAACTGAGAACTAAAAAGGCTAAATGACTTGCCCAGTATCACACAGTGAGTTTCCAACCCAGGTCTTCTCTAAGTCCAGAGTCCTATGCACTACACCATGCCACCTCTTAAAGAGAAGTGAATTACTCAAGGATACGCATCTAGTTTTACCCAGTGCATAAATATCCTGTATATATCAATGGTTCTCAAACTTTTCAGTGTTAGAATGGAGCTTCCTTCAAGTTTCAACTCAAACCCCACTTCTATAGGAGGCTTCTCCTGGTCCCCTCAGCTGCTATTCTTTTGGTTTCAGATTACCTTCACCAAATCTCTCTACAACTGGACTATGTCTAATTACTTATATATCTCCCCTTCTCCCCATTTTATAATGGATACTCCTCAGGGGCAAGATATTTTTACTTTCTTTGCATTCCTACACTTAGCACAGGGCAAATCATATAATAAGCAACTCTCCTCCTCTTCATCCTCTTTCTCATCATCATCATCATCATCCTGTCATTCATACAGTGCTTTAAGGTTTGCAAAGCGTTTTAACTATCATCTCTCACTTGATATTCATCACAACTCTCTGATGTAGGCACTATTATTATCCTCATTTTAAAGATAAGCAAACTTAGAATGAAAGAGCTTGCCCAGGGTATCACAGCTAATAAGTGTCTGAGGTAGGATTCAAATTCAAATCTTGGTGGCCCTCAAATCCAACATTCTATTCACTCCATTAATAAATATTGGCTGGCTGACTAACTTGACTAATTGATATCAAATCTCAAATTAAAGCGCAGTGAAAATAAAGAACAATGTCAATAACTAATAAACTTCTTTGCAAAATAGCCTAATCAATCCTCAGAAAGCAGGCAAAGACATTCAGAGGGAGCTGGCAAATAGAGGGATGATTATTGAATCTCCTAGAACATAATACATATTTCTTAAATTTGGAAGAACGGTAAGAAGACAAATTATTTAAATTAAATTAAATAAAGCTATTAATCATTATTATAAACATTTTCAATGAGATAAAAACTAAAGTACTGAAATTAGAAACAGTAATTTTTACTGTTGAAACTCTTTTTTTTTCAAGACTTGATCAAAACTGTGGTCAGAAGTCTAAGTAAACTGTAAATCTGAACATCTTCATCAAGAAAATATTTGAGGAATTTTGTTTGTTTTTTTCGTTTACATTGGGCCTAGAAGTTTCATTCCCATTGATAGTATATACTCTGATAAATGTTTGATATATTAAGAAGTTGAATTTTCTTGAAATTATAAAAATTACTGTGAAGATAAAATGTTGCAACACCAACCTTGAGTCCTTATATATGTCATGAAATGTTGGAAAATCTATCAACAGATAGAGATAAACATGTTTCATGGCTTGAGAACTTTCCTTATTAAGCCCAGTAAAAATGTATGGACCAAATTCAAGGCTCTAAGGCTTGAAAAAATACATCATTCGTAAAAGGCATATTTAATATCCTATGTTATATGTGGTCTCGTGATGAATTAAAGAATGTATGTCCAAATCTCATAAATTCAATTTCAAATTGTGTATTTGCAGCAAAAATAGAATATATTGCATATGAGGAAGGTAACTGGGGTTTGAGAATTGACTGGCATTCTGAAATTTGTAAGTTCAGAAAGACACTTGTTTCTTATTGAATCCCTAAGAGAGATCTGAATTATCATGATCTCTGAGTTGGGAGACTTTGTAAATATCCTAGAGTTTTTAAAGAGACACACACAACTTCCCTTTCCATTTTTTTTTCATTTTTGGTTGTTGTTATTGTTGCTGTGGCCCCTGTGCCACCAGTCCTTTCCAGTTTAGCTCCTTAAGTACCAGGAAAGTCTTCTCTTCTATCTTCCCACTCCTTCCTCTCAATTTTGCTTTTTCCACAGGCTATGCATAGTGAAGTTCTGTGATACTATTTCGTGAGGCTTTTGTTTTGTGTGGAAATTTCTTCTTTCCTTATGATTTTAGATGCAATCAATCTCTATATAATGCATAGCTCTTTTTCTGAGGTTTTTGGATTGCTGAAAATTACTAAAAATGACCGGCCATTTTGTCAACCAAAAGGGGTTATACAGATATTATAAATTCTGGCAAATTAACCAATGCATATAAATTAATCATTTGTGTGAAAGCATGGTATAAATCATGTGCACATCATGCATGTTGAATTTTTCAAAATCATATGTCTTCTCGCTTCTATGAGTACATCAAAGCTATTACCAAATTAAAAGATTGTGCTTAAAATAGGTATGGATGCTCATTTCTATATTTGGGTGGATCTAAGATTGCATTACTATGAAAATTTTCTTTACAGGTACAGATTGCCATTCATCCATACCGTCTCCACTTCTGTGATTCTTGTCTGTGGAATTCCAAAAAACCTTTGTAGAGAATCTTGCCCTTGAACAGCCACAGGACTAATTCTTTGAAAAGGGAGAATTGAGTTCCTCCCTGAACTTCCATCTGGGGTACCAAACAAAAGTAATTAATTTCTTTAGATCTTTAGTAAGGGAGATTTGATGCAGAGTATTGGTTTGGAACTGATAATTCAAAAAGATTGATAAGGGTTTGTCATTTAGTTATGAACAAGGGCATTAGGCTAAAGTATTATTCTAATATTGTTTTTGTAATATGTAGTCTAAAAAGGGAATTGGAAGGACAGGATTGTGTGAATGTATATAAATATACACATATACATATGGAGAGAGATTTTATAGATGAGAAAGTACTAATGGCTTCTTGGTCACTTTTATTAAAATAATGGTAACATGAACTTTTTTCCACTTCTCTGAAATTTTTCTCTTCCAGTTTTCCCAAAAATTGTTCCTTGCATGCCCTAAAATTTTACCTATTCAAATATCATTTTCTCTGATGTTCAGTTGGTCATAGCTAGCTAATTGTTCTAATTTCATTTTCTTCCTCTACTAGAGTACTGGACATGATCAAATCCAAATATGATAATTCTATTAATGTTGACTGTTATCACTATAGCAATGCTGAATATCTGTCTTACTTCACTTCTACTTGTTTTTCTTCCAGTTTCCTCTATAAATGATCTTGGAATAATTTATCTAGCTTAGTTGAGTTGCATGTAAAGCTTCTCCTCTCCAAGGATTTTATTTTGTAGCTTAGCTCAGTTCATACCAATCTTGCCAATCTCCTTCAAGACTCATCATTTCATCGCTTCTTGTGACAATAATTTTCCATTACATTCAGATGCCATAATTTGTTTATTTATCTCTTAAGAGGTGGGTCTCTACTTAGTTTCTTTTTTTAATACTATGAAAAAGCTGCCATAAAATTTTCTATTTACGTATCACTTTTCCCTTAATTTGATTTCTTTGGGCATATATGCCTTATAATTCTATTGGGTGGGCAATGAGCATGCCTACTTTAGTAATTTTAGGGACATAGTTCAAAATTTTTTTTAAAAAAATGAGCCAATTCTGATCTTGGACCCTTCCTGGCTGGGTGACCCTGGGCAAGTCATTTAGCCCCAATTGCTTAGCCCTTATTGCTCTTCTGCCTTGAATTGAGATTTAGTACCAATTCTAAAAATAAGAGGAAAAAAGTAAGAGTTAAGGTTGTTTGTTTTTAAGAGTATATGGTGGGATGTAAGGTCTAAGATTAAATGAATATTTATTAAGTTATCTGTAATATCCAGAATATCATGCTGAGCCATGGAGGAGTTAGAATGTTTCAAAAGGGCATGGATCCATGTCCTCATGGAACTTATAGGCAATGAAATTGCATCTTCCTCTAAAGAAAAAAGGGAAAGATTTTCTTAAAGATTTTAAGCTAGGTGGTGAAGTAGACAGAATACTGTACCTGGAGTCAAGACCTGAGTTCAGATCTAACCTTAGTCTTTTTTTTTACTAGTTGTGAAACCTCAAACAAATCACTTCTGTCTGCCTCAGTGTCCTCATGGGAATAAAAATTGAACCTATCTTCTAAGGTTATCATGAGGATAATATGAGATTATGTTTGTAAAGCACTCTATGAACTTTAAAGTACCATGTAAATGCTAGTCTGTATTAAGTGAAGACACCTTAGTGGCACAGTGGGGGAAAAATGACTAATTCAAAGCTCTACCAATATGATATATTTTTGTACTTGTTTTCCCACACTCCTTCCAAACATTTTTCATTTCCCTCTTTTGTCATTTTTGCCAATCTGATGGGTATGAGGTTAAAACTTTGGAGTTCCTTCAATTCACATTTCTCTAATTATAAGTGACTTGAAGCATTTTTTCCCTATGGTTGTAGATAGCTTCAATTTCTTCTTTAGGAAGGTGTCTAATAATTTCTCCCACTATTTATCAATTGGAGAATGACTTATTATTATAAGTTTAAATCAATTTCTCCTATAACCTATTTATGAAACCTTTAAGTACTTTTTAAAGAATACCAAGTTATTTTTGATTACTACTTTGTAGTATAGTTTGATATCTAGTTATGTATCTTAATCTTTAGGATTAAGTTATTTAATTTATGATTTATTTTTAGTTCTTTCTTCAATGGTCTTTTAAGTGAATATACTTTTATTAAACTGCAGTATTTCTTTTTTTCTAAATTTTGTTAGGCTTTATGTTCTAATAGATAGCAAATTTTTGTTAAAGTGATATGCGTAGATGAAAAGTATATATTTATTTCTGTTCCTATTCGGTAATTGTCAGATATAAATTAATGCTAAGTTTCTCTAAAGTGCTATTCACATCTTTGACTTCTTTCTTGTTCATCCTTTCATGAGGTCTGAAAGTAATCTTAATCGCTATAAGATTACTATCTCTTTCTTCTTCCAATTCAGTTAACTTTCCTTACATACTCAAATGCAATGCTACTTGGTGCGTGTTATAGAGGGAATTCCAAAAGACTCAGTGCAGTTTTGTGCTTTAATTACTAAGGCATATATGTGTGTGTGTGTGTGTACATACATGCATGTAGTAATATATGTATATTATTCATATATATGGATTTATCTATGGTCTTTGAATATAATTTCCCAGATTATCTCTTTTTATTATGTCTATAATTTCTCTGTACTTAACTGAAATCCTGATTGCTACCTTAGATTCTTTTAGCACACTTGTAACATAAGATTTTACTCAAGCCCCTCATTTTAACTTTGTGAATCTTTATGTTTCAAGTGTGTTTCCTACAAACAAAATATTGTTGGACATTCTAATCCATTCTGCTAGCCTTTTCTCTTGTACAGGGGAGTTAATCCCATTCATCTTCATAATTATGATTGTTATGAGGTATTTCTCTCCATCCTGTCCTCTCGTACTTTTTTCCTCTCTGTCTTCACGTCCCTCTTGACAAGTAAGGTGTTGAAGGAATAAGTTTGCTTAACATTTATGACATAAATGAAGCCATCTACTTTGTATTCATATAAATACAACCATCTCTTTTCACAAAGAAATAATTCATAGCAAATTCTAGCCAAAACAATAACTTTCTATAAATGACACGAGTACAAAGCTATGTTATAACTGCCTGACGTTAGGTAAGTTATTTAGCATCTATGAGCTAATGTTGCTTGTTGAGGCAAGATCTGGCCAATATGCTGAAAGAGTATCTCCAGAAGTCTCTGAAATGGTTACTGAGAGGAGAGATAACCAGCAAGTATTGAGATGACATAACCCCAGATGGATCCATAAAGGGAAGCTGAACCAAATTTGAGCCTCCTTTGCCATGATTCTAGAATTAAATGTCCAATTAAAATTGAAATATATTGAAATAGTTGGGGGGGAAGAAAAAAAAGAAATGAAGCAGTCTTCTTATATTCCATTGCCTTTCTTTTCTTTTGCTTGCCCTGCTCCTGGTTCATGTTTTTATCCTTTCTTTTCCTTTTAAAAGATAGCTTTGTTTATAACTATTTCCTCATCTATCCTACCCTTCTTCTTATAGCCCCCTTACCCACTCACATCTCCCTATTTTCTCCTATTATCTGTTAACTTACTGTATTTTTATACCATAATACAAATGTATGATTGTGTTCAACTTTCCTTTGTCTAATCCATTTTGTATACTGTTGCTTTTTTTCTAGTGTATAAATTATCTCAATATGTTCAAGTTGCCCTGCTCTGTATGATGATGTATTAGACTGATTCCATTTACCTGGGGATCTATAGTGATTTAGAGATGCTGACTGGCTTAAGGACCCAGTTACTTGAAGAAACTGTCTTTGAAAGCAATATCTGGATAAAGTAACCATGGAAACCAGTGTCTTTAGTCCGGGGATAGTAGACTGGATTTGGGTCCTACCAGCCACTGGCTCATTCCATACCAGCTCTCGTGGTCTCTCTAGGGGATAACGAAAAGTCCTTGTGCTTCACAAAAACATGTCTTGTCCCAGATTTTCCAACTCTGTAAGCTTAAGTCATTTTGGAACTATTAACTATTATCATTTAACCTTTAAGAGGCCCCTTTTGGTGGGTGTGGTTTCTTAAGCCAGAGAACCTAATCTTTTCATGTTCTTTTTTTCATGATCTTTTCAGTTACCACTAGGTGACTCAGTGGATTGAGAGCCAGGCAGGAGGTCCTGGGTTCAGATTTGGCCTCAGACAATTCCTATCTGTGTGACCCTGGGCAAGTCACTTAACCTCCATTGCCCAGCTTTTACCACTCTTCTGCCATGGAATCAATACATAGTATTGATTCTAAGATGAAAGGTTAGAGCTTTTTTTAAAAAATAAAAATAAATGTATTATTGCATCCCAAAATATGCACCAAAGGTCTTTTTTCTCCCTTGCACTTGGCTACAACACCCCCAGTTCCTGGGAATTCTCCAGCCATACTACCTCAGATATCTCCCTGAACTGTCCCCTTCTCCCACTTTCCTTCTCTAAAAAATTATTTAATCTGCTCTTTGCTGCTACTAAACTCAGCTTTTGGCATTAGACCAATTCGTTCTACACATGTCTTGCTTAATGCTTTTCTTAACTTTATAGACATTGATATCAATTGGTTTCTTCCTGGTTAGGGAAAGTAGTGTGGAGATCTCTAGGGGTCTTGGTGCCCTCAGGGTGCTTTTTTTCCCCTTGGGGGTAAGAGAGACCTAAGTTCCATAGAGCTAATGTCTCAGTTTACATTTTTGGCAATAAGGATGGAATTCAAACCCTTGAATGCTATCCATTTGCCCTCTCATTACTTCCCAAAGTTCTTAGGACCTTGCCATCTTTCCTGCTACTTTCCTAAATACTACTTGGACTTTCTATCTGTTATGAACTGAATATGAGTCCTCCTATATGTATTGTTTCCCCCATTTAGAACATATGAGAGAATGAAGACTATAATGTATTCCTAGTATTTAGTATAGAGCTTCAAATCTAGTCAGCACTTAAGATATGCTTTTGATTACATTCCACTTTATCTTCCATCTCCACAGATTTGCAGAGACATCCATGTCTGGAATGTCCTCCTGCCTCATCTCCCCATTTAGAATCCTTTTCTTCCTGAAACTACCAGCCTTTATGCTACTCTCCCATAAAACATGCTCTAGCCCCTCCAGCTGAAACAACTTTGCCTTCACAATAATGTACTTTACCTGGGCCTCTCATTTACCTATATCACATTCAATTTTGTATTATATTTATCTATGTACATATTGGATCTTGCTTAGTAGAATGCAAATTCTTTGACAGAAGGGACTATTTATTCTTTTTATCATTTTATCCATAGTACCTATTACAGGGAGTTGAACTTTTAGAGGCTTAATAAACACCATTAAATTCAAATGAATTATCTGTGGTGGTAAAAAAAAAAGTTTATTTTCTAGGTACCTTAGAAAATATCTTTGGCACACATGTATGGAGAGATAGGTGAGGACTATGAAGTGTGGTCCCTCCATTCAATCCAAATCCAAATATGAATGTCACAAGAGATATTAAGATGTTCCAGTTTTCTGTTCTCAACATGAACATTCCATAATTCCATATATAAAAGGATGAAAAAGCATTTATTAAGTGCCTTACTCTAGGCCAAACATTGTGCTATGCACTAGGGATACAAGTACAAGAGAAAAGACATTAAATAAAAGATAAAAGCACTGATAGAAATTCATCAACATATGCAAAAAAACCAGATGACACAGTATTGTTAAATAATTTTCTTCAGATTTATCTACCTGCCTACTTCCATAGTATGCATTAACATAATTCTAATGTCTGAAAAAATATGCCCCAATCATAAACATGGTGTCTCTTCTTAAAAGATCAACGTGCACATTATCTTTTCTATGATTATTTTCCTCAGAATTAAAACATAATTTCAACATGCATGATGTTGGGGAATTTTCCTCCATAACCTTCTCAATGCCCTTGTGTAGGCAAGTTCCTTGGTGAATACTGCAAAATTTGAGGCACAAAAGCAAAAGGAAGGGAAAGTAAAGAGAATAAAATGAATTTTGAGAGAAAAAGAATAAGTAATAAACCAATGATAAAGTGGGAAATACATATTATAATAAGTGTATTTGGAAGAATAATGAACTGTAATTACATAAAAGAGACATGGAATGAAAAGGGAAGTATGTGGCTGAATTGTGTCAGAAAGCTCATTCATCTGAAATAATCACCAGCTGTCAAGAGAACAAACCAAAGTGACTACAGAACACTTGGTCTATATTAACAAAGAGCAAAATCATGAGTTTGATATCTCCACCCTCCAATCTCTCCATGATCAAGATGTTGTTATAACTAAACAGAATGCTCTCCTCTCTGCCAACAACTCATATCTCTAAATAAGATCAAATTTCCTATATACTAAGTTCTAATGAACACTTGAAAACAAGTTCCAAAAATAAATATTTACTTGATGCTTTATATAACCAAGTCAGCCTGTATGGAAACACAGGCAAATATTCCAATCCATGAGAAAAGTGATTCATGTTTAAAAAAAAAACATGGAAATGATTTATGTCAAATGTTGAGTTTTCCACTCATCCTCACATCGTTCTTTTAATTAGGATTGGCCACATGAATGCTGATCTCATTTTAACTTAATACAAAATGAACAGTAAAATACTTGAAGGATGAAAGCACATACATTTGGCCAAACTGAGAAACTACTCAAAATCCATGGATTCTAGGTTTTCAATTAAATTTCAGTCTTCTGGAGATTAATTTGGTTTACTTAAGTTCCTGTTTCAGAGACTCATTAGCTTTTGGAGATTCACATAGCTCTTACAAAGTGGCAAAGTCATGCATTATGAATAAAAGATTATAATATACATGAGTCAAATTTTCTTCATATACACAGAGAATGAAAAAGTCAGGGGAAAATATTTCATTAAATATATTTGGCCTTTCAGAGAAAGTATGTATGTGAACATATTCCAAAAAACAGAGACAGTCAGTAATTACTATGACAGAAGCATTTGGCAGTAGAAGTCTTCCAGTCTTATATTAGTTGTTATCAGATACTTGATTCTAATGTATGAAGCTTTGAAAATATGATTAGAGTTTTAGGAAAATGTCAAACACAGAGTAGCAAAAACTATACTCAGGGTTCTCATCTAATCTGAAATTTATTTGTGTTGCTTTACTAATAACTATCTTTCACTTTATTGCCTATTTTCCCATCTATCCAAAATATTTTACACAGATTTTTCTTTTTCTGGTAACAATCATTATTTATTAGGCTAAACCATATCAAGTATGTTGAAAGGCAATGATTTTCCCCTTTAAAAATGAGAGTAAATTTTTGAAATCACAGATATTCCAAATTCCAAAGTCCTCTATTAGACTCATTCCTACAATCTTCAAGATGGATTTAATTTGTGCCATTTGATAACAACCTTTTCTGGATTTGCAATTGTGTCTTTCCATTGGTTCACAGCTTCAAAACAGTTGCTATCCTCACTTATCCAAATCTGTAAAGGAATTAATGATGAAATCAATTAGTCAGTAACAAAACTAATAGTCCTAATGTCAAAAATTCTTTTTGGTTTACATATTTTCAACTAAGCATATCTTAATTGTTCCTGGAATTATTTGAGATTTTGAGAAAGTGAAATCACAAATCTTCTACATGTTGGGCTTACTTTTTTTCATATCTACATAATAATTTCTGTCTATAGGTGTCCCAGTCTCTTCACACCCTCCTCGTATCACAAAAATATTCTCAAGATAACCAACATGTACATATAAATTAAGTCTTTCATATTTCACCTTTCTGTTCACTTTCTAGAGGTAATATTCACAGTTTACACCTCCAGCATTGATTCTATAGCTGTATGAAATGTTATTCTGGTTCTACTCATTTCACTGTTCGTTATTTTGTGTAATTCTTTCCGAGTTTTTAAAAAACAAGTCTGTTCATCATTTCTTATGGTTCAGTAGTATTCCATCACCACCATATACCACAATTTGTTCAGCCATTCCCCAATTGATGAGCTTCCCTGCAGTTTCCAATTCTTTGTCACCACGAAGAGAACAGCTATCAATTTTTTGAAAAATATAGATTCTTTTCGTCTTTCCCTGATCTCCCTGAAACAAATCAGGCTAGTAGCATTGCTGGCTTTAAGGGTATATACAGTTTTATTAATTATTTGGGGGCAATTCCAAATTGTTCTCCAAAATGATTGGATCAATTCACAGCTTCACAAATACTGCATTAGTGTCCCTGTTTTTCCACACACTCCCAATATTTGTCATTTTGTTCTTTTGTCATTTTAGCCATTCTAATGGGTATGATATCTTAAGAATTCATTTGGTTTGCATTTCTCTAATCAGTAGTGATTTATAGCACTTTTCATACCTATATATGGCTTTTGTTTTTTTACATTTGATTTTTACTGGTCTCACCTTTAATTTTGAGGATTCTAATTTGATGTTTAGGCAAGGATTTTTAATTTGTTCTTTTTCTAGTTTTTTTTAAATTGTATTCACAATTCAATCTTTTCCTTCTCTATTTTACTTATATAAAAATTTAGAGATATGAATTTTCCTCTAATTACTCCATTTGCTGCATCCCACAGGTTTTGGCATATTGTCTCATTATCATTCTCTTTAATGAAATAATTTATTGTTTCAATAATTTGTTCATTAATCTACTCATTCTTTAAGTTATTTAGTCTCCAATTCATTTTTACTTTTAGTTTCCATGGTCCCTTATTATAAACAATTTTTATTGCATTATGGTCTGAGAAGATTGCATTTAATATTTCTGCTTTTCTATATCTAACTATAATATTTTTGTGCCCTAATATATGGTAAATTTTTGTGAAGGTACCACGCACCACTGAGAAGAAGGTATACTCATTTCTAATCCCATTCAATTCTCTCCAGCTATCTATTATATTTATCTAAGATTCTGTTTATTTTCTTGATTTCTTTGTTGTTGTTGTTAGATTTATCTAGGTCTCAGAGGGGGAGATTAAATAATCTACTATTATTGGTTTGTTATTTATTTCTGTATGTAACTTTTCCTTTAAAAATTTTGATACTATAATATTTGGTACATATTGATTTAAATTGTTAATACTTCATCTTTGGTACCTTTTTAACATAATGTGGTTTCCCTTTTTATCTCTTTTGATTAGATTTATTTTATCTTTAACTTTGTCAGAGACCATGTTTGGTACCTCTCATTTCTTTGTAGCAGCTAAGGTACAGTATGTTGTGATCCAGCCCTTTATTTTTACTCTATATGTGTCTCATTTTTAAGTGTGTATTTTTGTAAACAACATATTGTCTGGGATAAGTGGATGGCTCACATGCTGCATGAGGGTTGCAGTTTTGGGAGTCAGTCACTAAAAGGTTTGCCATCACTGTACTTGATTGTTTCTAAAGTGTTTTTTACTCTAATATTTTATAATTCTCCAAGGTCCCAAATTCAGCACCATGCTTCTTTTTTTTCTTTACCTAAAATATTTCTGGGTTGCATTGACTCTTGCCCCAAAGGAAAGCATTTTCTAAATGAGGGTTAAAAAATATCAACAAAAATAAATTTTGAACTAAGGAATATATGCTTTAAAATGTTCTAAAGTTAACACCAAGTCTTAGTTGAGAACCATATATGCCACTAGAAATAGTAAAGTTACAAGTATAAGATTTTGAAATTCAAGTAAAGAATGAAAGTGTTTGGCAGAGCCAAGATGGTAGAGTAGAGGTAGAAAAGCTTGAACCAGTCTGAGAATCCTTTCCAACCAACCTGGAATTCATATTTCAAAACAAATGCTGGAGTGATGGAACCAACATAAGGATGGAATAAGATAATTTTCCTTCAGAAAACAATTTGAAAGGTAGGCAGAAAGTGGTTCACTGGAGTGAGAGGGGAGCATAGCCCAGAGCAAGGTTGCACCAAGAAATACTGGCACAAGAAAACAGCAAGCCACACACAATTCTACAACTATTGTTCCAGGTTCTAAACCTGGGGCTAAGCCAATTTTGAGACAAAACCCTTACATCAATAGCAGAGTACCCCATACCCTAGTTCCTAGCCCTAGGACAAGCCTGCAATGAGGCTTATAGTCCCAGAACAGTGTATTTATCTGGTACAGGCTCAGAATGAAGCTCTGAGCCCCACCCAATCTCAAGGTGAAGCCTCAAGTCCCAATGTAGGGCAGTTGGCAGTGCACTTAGCTGGGGAGGCCCAGAACTCTTGCCCAAGCCTACAGTGAAGACCTGAACCCCATGCAAGTCCAGAATGAGGTCTGAAACCCTTTCCCAAGCCTGAGGTAAGGCCATGAACACAAGGTAGTTTACAGTGCTCTGAGCCCTGAAAGCCATCAGTAATTCTTGGGGGAAACAAAATCAGTAGTAGGAGATAGGTTTCAGAGCTCCCAGCCCACAAGCCATCTTATTATCTTGAAAAAATCTGAAACTTGTGGAAACCAAGAACTTCAGCTAATAGTAGCAGCAAGGAAAAAGTAAAGTTTAAGACAATGTCCCTTCTGTCCTGAAAATAGAGCCCACCTTTAGGATAAAAGTAAGAGTCAAGAAAAAAGACTAGAAAAATGAGCAAACAATAACAACAACAAAAAAAAACCCTAAACCTAATAATACAGAAATATATTTTCTAGTATGTGTAATAATTAACAACAATTATTTATTTATTTAAAGGATAAAACCTAAGAACCTAATAAAATTTTTAAAAATAATAAAACCTAATAATACTAAGCTATTATGGAGACAAGGAAGAGCAAGGTATAGACAGAAAAGGATAGTAAGATCATAGCAGCTACCCACAAAACTTCAAAGAAAAAGGTGAATTGATCTAAAGTACTGGAAAAGCTCAAAAAGGATTTCAAAAATCAACTGAGAGGTAGAAGAAAGATGAAGAAGAGAAATGAAAACAATGTAAAGCAGAATTGGACAAATGGAAAAGCAGGTACAAAAATCCAATGAAGAAAATAATACCTAAAAAGTAGAACTGACCAAATGGAAAAGGAAGTACAGTTATGAAAGACTTATCTACTCCAAGGACAATTCTGAAGGACTTATAACAAAGAATGTTATCCATCTCCAGAGAGAATTGTTGGAATTGAAATGCAGATCAAAGCATACTATTTTTCATATTCTCTTATATACTTTTTATTTTGAATTTTCGGTTTATATGAGTATTCCCTTATAACAATGACCAACTGGAAGTGTTTTGCATGCTAATACATGTACGACACAGATTAAGTTGCTTACTATCTCTGGGATGGGGGAGGGTAGGGAAGGAGAGAGACACTTTGGATCTTAAAATTTTGAATATGTTGAAAATTGTTATTACATGTAATTGGGAAAATAAAATGTCTTTTAAAAAAATTTGAAAGAATGAAAATTTAAAATTAGAGTTATATATTTTAATTTTTTAACATTTTTCCTATGTTACTGTTCAAAACTATAGAAATGCTTATTAGCATAAAGGTGCATAAAAGAACTATGGCTGGTCTCCTATAAAATAGAGAAAAGAAAGGTAGTTTTGCAAAGAATTAAAGGACAGATCTTATTGTTATATAAATTAAATAATATTTTTTAAATATTTGTGAATTACATTATTTAGACCATCATGGTAGGAAGTCATAAAAATAGAACAAGACATATCTTTTCTAAACATTATTTCATGTACTGGAAAAAAAGTGCAAAAACTTTTTTCATACTAGTAAGTCTAACATAACTTATTTACTCATATGTAAACAGACCCAGATTAATTATAAAATATAATTTGGAAAAGAATCCAATGTCTGATAGAAAATTAATATGAATTTACTTAATTATCCCTATCTCTATGGGGTTCTCATTAGAACCACAGCCTGATTTATAAAAGTTCTAATTTTAGTGCCTTTCCTCTGTTGATTATCTCTAATTGATCATATATAAATATAAATATATTACATATATATTGTTTGCACATAATTGTTTGCATATTATTTCTCCTGTTAGACTATAAAATACTCCATAACATAGTATAGTTCCTAGTATAAAAATGCTGGCTTTCTGACTAAAATGAAAAAAATATTTTTTTTCAAATTTACACACATATATATCCTATTTTAATAGAAATCCTAACAGATTCAAGCACTTCCATCAAATGTACTGATATTTTATTTATGGGCATATAGTTGACATGGCTTCTTATAAGACCTGACTCTTAACAAAGAATAATCAATTTTGTCTTTTGTACTATTAATCTGAACTGCTAGACTTTCACTACAAAGAACCATATGTTGATGATGAAAATAATAATAGCTAACATTTACATAGCATCTACCATGTGCCTGGTACTGTGCTAAACACTTTACAAATATAATGTTCCTAGACTCACAACAACCCTGGAAGATAGGTGCTGCAATTACTATTCCATTTTACAGATGAGGAAACTAAGGCAAACAGAGATTAAGTGACACGCCCAAGTCACATAGTAAGTGTCTAAGGCCATATTTGAAATCAGAAACATGAGTTTTCCTGACTCTAGGCCCAGTACTCTAGCCAACGTATCACCTCACGGCCTATAATTTATTTTTTTCTGTTTGCTAATGAACTGAATTTGAAATGTAATGAAATGTAGCCAGACGACAGACGGAAAAAGCCCCCAAAAGTTAAAAAAATAAAACTAACCTGTCCCACAAAGTGTTTTCTTCTTACTGAACTCCGACTATAAAGCTTGATAAGAAAATTAATTTCTTTCTCATTCTGTGTAAATGGAAAAATCATTGTTTCTCCCCACTTTACTCTTCCATTGGTGGATTTTAGTAGACGGGTCTTCTTCTTGTAAATCAGATCACCTGAACTAAACATCGCCACCTTCACAAAGAAATCTAGAAAATGAAAAATTGGGAAAAGATTAGTTGGCTTTTATTTAAGTAGAGAAAATAGAGGCCATTGTACTGTAACTGCAAGCATTTTCCATATCAGAATATTGTAAAATAGGAAGTACATATATTATTGTCCTCATTTTATAAATGAAATACTTCAGTTTCCCTAAGGTTAAATTACTTGTCCATGATCAAGCAGTTATTAAGTGTTAGATACGAGATATCAACCTTTTTTTTTTTATCCTGGGACTCCATTCTAGGAGCATAGGGCCACAACCAGTAGGCAATGGGTCACCCAGCTGGGAAGTGTCTGAGCCCGGATTTGAACCTAGGACCTTTCGTCTCTAGGCCTGGCTCTCAACCCACTGAGCTAGCCCAGCTGCCCCTACTTTAGGTTGCAGTTTCTTTAGCAGATGTAGTTTTTACAGGGTGGGGTTGCTAGCCCCACGCCCAACCCTCCTCTTTTTTCATCCGGGCTAGGGACCGTCCTTAGCCCAGGAGTGGTAAGGGTGGGCGATAGGGGTCAAGTGACTTGCCCAAGGTCGAGATATCAACATGAATCGCCTAAATTCAGGCTCTTTCTATAGCATTACATGCATATGAAATGATTAAATATTAAAACCTGAGAACTTTTCTTAGGGAGAGGGGTAGAATACCATCAAAATTGATGTCATTATTAAATTTACACCTAAAAAACTAAAATTAGTAAAATAAGAAATGGTAGATGATATAAATTAAATCAAGAAAATTATCAGATACTATATTTTTGGTAGCAACTAAAATTTCTACGTAGAATAACTAGAACTTTCATAAAGAAGAGTTTTTGCCAATAAACATGAGAACTTAGAATAAATAGTGGTTGTTGTTTTTCAATCATTTCAGTTATGTCCAACTCTTCATGACCTCATTTGAGATTTTCTTGGCAAAGATACTGGAGTGGTTTGCCACTTCTCAAGCTTATTTTTTACAGATGAGGAACTGAGGTAAATAGGGTTAAATGACTTGTTCAGTTAAATGACTTTAACACAGATGTTAATTGTCTGAGGCCACATTTGAACTCAGGTCTTCCTGATTCCAGGCCAGGCACTCTTATCTATTGTATTACCTAGTTGTCCAAAATAAATAAATCTCTATAAAAATGACAGAATAATAAATAAATGGCAAGTAGTACAATCTCAGAGAGAGAGAAACCAGGCAAGTCAGTAACAAATGCCCGCTTCCAAATATGCCAGGACTAAGATGGAATCATGAGTGAATTTTTCTAAGATTATAAAATATTTAATTCAATAAACATGTTGAAGGCACTCTTTAAAGAGTTATGCACGCAACAAAATCCAAAAACCTTAAAATTCTGTCCCTGCCTTCCAAAAACTTTTAATATAAGAGAGTGCTAAGACACGGACACGAATAGTAATGGTACAAGGTAAAATGTGTTAAGTGCCCAGACCAAATATCACTAATTGCATTCAGTGAATAAGGGAGCCAGGTTTAGGAGAAAGAGAAACTCTGGGTAGGGACTATCTTTTGCCTCTTTGTATCTGCAACATTTAGCATAGTGCCTGGTACACATAGGTGCTTAATAAATGTTTAATCATTAATTATCAATTAAAGTAACAAGAGCAGATAAAATAAACAAGGAAATGAATATAATAAAGAAGATATGACTCCAAAGGATGAAGTCCTGGGACCACATATTCAAAGGACAGGAGAATAGTCAGTAAAATAGACAGATGGAATGAAATCAGAGAAGTAGAAGCTCAAAAATGCAACATCACAGAAGTCAAAGGGAAAATAAAAAAGAGATACTGAGGATAATGAGCATTTTTAAAGGGTACTAAATTTGGTGAAAAGTAGAAAATTTAACAGATGTGAGAAGAATAAGTTTGATAGAATGGCAAAGATAATCCAATGGGTGGTAAGGAAATGAATGTAGGGAGTAAGTACACTTTTTTCTGAGAAGAATGATAGAAAATGAGGGGGAAAGGCTAAACAGATAGAAGAGTTAAAGTAAGGTTTTTCTGTAATAGGAAACACCTGAATGTATCAAAGGGAAGAAACCAGTAGAGAAAGAAAAATTAAAGATGCATAAAAAGAAAGATGATGGAATAAAATCCTGGAAGACATAGGAGGGACAAGACCAAGAGGCCAATTAGAAGAAGAGGATTGTATTAACCACTGATTTACAGTCAAAGGACCAGGGCACAAATTTCATTCTGCTACTTGCTGCATGTGACTACCTATGTAACCTTGGGCAAGTTATGTAATTTTCTGGGCCTGAATTTTTTCCTATGAAAATGAGAGGGGCAAGGCGTGCTGATCTCTACTGCCCTCTGAAGCTCAACATCTAAGTAGTCCCTCAGGTCTTAGGGAAAAAAATAAAGGTGAAATGAGAGACAGAACATAGGAGTAAATATGTGAGAAAGCACCATGAAACAGTGGGAAGAGCTCTGGATTTGGAGGCAGAAAACACAGGTTTGAATCCTATTATGTCTTCAACCAGCACAAATATTATATGATTATATACATGACTCATATAAGCTATTGTAGTGGTTTCAAATTAAAGTGCCTAGAAGAACTGGTAGTGACAAGAATAAAAGGTAAGTTTGAAAGAAG
Organism: Gracilinanus agilis; assembly: GCF_016433145.1. Lineage (NCBI taxonomy): Eukaryota > Metazoa > Chordata > Mammalia > Didelphimorphia > Didelphidae > Gracilinanus > Gracilinanus agilis. The sequence goes on along the minus strand of NC_058131.1, from coordinate 509,288,301 downwards.
ATGGGAAAGAAGGTTTTTCTGGACATATAGAGTTTGACATGTCTATGAAATATTCAGGTACCAAGATTCAGATGGCAGTTGGTTATGTGGGAAAGGAGAACTTGGGATTGAATATATCAATTTAGGAATGCCCTATCCAAAGATGATTATTAAAACAATGGGAGCTGGGGGCAGCTAGATGGCTCAGGGGATTGAAAGACAACCCTAGAGACAGGAAGTTCTGGGTTCAAATCTGACCACAGATACTTCCTACCTGTGTGACCCTGGGCAAGTCACTTAACCCCAATCAATTGCCTATTCCTTACCACTATTCTGCCTTAGAAACAATACACTATGTTGATTCTAAGACAGAAAGTAAAGGTTTAAAAAAAAGAAACAATGAGGCTGATGAAATCATAAAGAGAACATATATAGTGAAGAAAGAATTCAGAATAGAGCCCTAGAATATACCTATTGTTGTGGGTAGGTGGAAGGGATAAGAGGGAAAAAGAGTATGGATAATGATGAGCCAGCAAAGGAAAGTGAGAATTAGGAAGAGAAGAGAATCAGGGTATAACAAATTGAAAAATCCAATGTGTCAAAATTACATATAATCTTTGGGGATGGGAAGTTGGTATATTGGTTAGTTTTGTTGGGTTTTTTCTTCTTTTATTTGTTTTCCTTTTTATTAAAAAAAACTGTTATAAGAGGCAGATCGCTGGAAGAAGAAAGAGGGAGGGATGTAAGGAAAATTTGGATGATATAAAAACAGCAACAAAAAAATTCAATAAAAATTTACTTTTAAAAAGATCATTGGTAATGTTGTAGAAAACAATGTCAGGCAACTGCTGGTGTGTAGGACATGAGAAAGTAGGAGGCAAGGAGTCTAGGTATTATCTTTCAAGGCATGTGACTTAAGAAGAGATATAAGGAAATGGCAGCCAAGTGAAGGATTAAGATAAAGGAGATTTGGGCATGTAAATAAGTAGTATGAAAGGGAAAGACACTGGAACCAGTAAATTGATTTTTAAAAAAAAGAAGAAGAATTGAAGGGGAAAGCTCCTAGAAAAGACAAGGTGGAGGGCTCAAATAGAAGTCCTAGGACAGAAAGGATTAAGTCTAGCTCAGAGAATGGAGTAAAAGATAAGACAATGGAGCAAAAGAAACAAAGGGACATTGAAATATGAGCTAAAGGAAAAAAAGGGAGCTCCCAAGACATGGCCTTTATTTTCTCAATAAAAGTAGGAGTTGAAATCATCTGCTGGGAAGTAGAAGAGAGAGCTTTAGAGAGAACAGTTTGAAAAGCCTGCCGTGGTAAGAGAAATAAATAAAAGGATTGTTATGTATCAGTGAGAATCCAGGTGCATTTATGTAACAAAGTTGTAGTGGTCCTAAGTCAGCAAGGTTTTGTTAACTTCCTCCAGCAGTATTCAGGAATAGGGGAGTAGGAGCAGAGGAGACAAACAGGATTACCAAGAGTTGTGCTTTGACAAGACAATAAGACAAGGGAGAAAGGATTCAAAGATATAAGATCATGGAACTGGTTTACTATAGTTCAGACAGTGAAGGGAAATAAGTTAGGATATAACAAAGGACATGGATTGGAAAAATAGAAAACTATGGAAATACTAAACATCGTAGTGAGTTCAAAAATAGACTGAAGAGTAAGGAAATAAGAGGACCAGAAAGTTATGATCAGAAAGTGAAATTTCAGAGTTCAGGATTAAGGAAGTACCACAGTTATGGGTGAGAATGAAATCTAACATGCAATAATACCTATGTTTGTTTGGTTTTTTTTCTTTTTTGAGGGGGGAGTGATGCTATAAGTCATTGGGTTTCTGGACACCAACAATCTGAAAGGCTAAAGTGTTTGAGAAGGAAGAAAAACAGGTATAGGTGGCAGTTGGGTAGCTCAGTGGATTGAGAGCCAAGCCTAGAGACGGGAGGTCCTAGGTTCAAATCCGGCCTCAGACACTTCCCAGCTGTGTGACCCTGGGCAAGTCACTTGACCCCCATTGCCTACCCTTACCACTCTTCCACCTATAAGTCAATACACAGAAGTTAAGGGTTTAAAATAAAAAAAAAGTAAAAAAAAAACAGGTATAAATAATTATAGAGATATTTACTACTCATGGTTGGGCTCTACTGAAACATTACTTTCCAAAATTGAATTAGAAATTAAATTAGTAAGGGGATACTTTTTAGAACTAGACAATATAATGAGAAATTTCATTTAGAAGAACAAAGGATCTGAATTTTCAAGAGTAACGCAAAAAAAGTCCAAATGAAGAGTCCATGGCATTACCAAATCTAAAACTACAGTACATGACAGTTGTCATAAAAACTATTTGAAACTGGTTTAAAAAAGTTTTTTAATTAATGAACAGACTAAGCAGATAAGCAAAAAACATAAATAACCAAAAATAATAGTCTAGAGTTTAATGAGAATGGCATAGTAGGTAGAGTTCTAGGCCTGGAGTCAGGAAGATTTATGTTCCTGAGTTCAAATCTGGCTTCAGACACGTACTAGATGTGTGGCCCTGGGCAACCTACTTAGTAACCATGTTTGCCCCAGTTTCTCCATCTATTAAAATAATAATATTAATAATAGTAATCTGCAGAAGGAAATGACAAACCACTCTAGTATCTTTGCCAAGAAAACCCCAAATAAGGTCACAAAGAGTCAGACATGACCAGAAAACAACCGAATGGCAATAATGGTTGATAAATCCGAAAACACAAATTACTAGGGAAAAACTGCTTTTTTGACAAGAATTGCTGAAGAACTAAAAAGTGGATCCTCTAACAGTGAATAAAATGAATATTATCTTAATATAAAGTGAATATTATCTTAATATAAAAGGCTATGCCATAACAAACAAAAAACTAGAAGAGAATGAGATCAGGTCCTTTTGATTACTATGGCTGAGGAAGAATGTTTAACCAAACAAGGAAGAGAATACACCATAAAAAAATCAAATTAACCCTTTTAATTTCCATAGCTGGGAGGTAGAAAAAGGGAGGGAAGGGGAAACAGGCAGAGACAAGATGCCCAGGATAAAAAACCCTAGTTTCCTGGTGGACAGTCTAGAGCAGTGAAAGGCAACCTTTTGAGCTTGGAGTGTCAAAATTTGCCAAAAAAAATAAGCATAACTTGGGTGGTGTGTCACTTCGAGAAAAAAATCATAATTTCATGATATTTATAGTTTAAATAACAAAAATGTATAATTATAATATATAACTGTATTTAATAAGCCACAATAGGTAAATTAATATAGGTAGAATTGTCATCTGTAGTGCACAGAGTGTCTATACTACACTACAGCAAATGTTTCATCCTCGGCATGCAACCCCATACTTCTTTGTATGAGGCCGCATGTCATCAAAAATAGCTACGCATGTCAGTGCTGACACATGTGTCATAGGTTTGCCATCCCCGGTCTAGAGCCAGCTGGATATAATAGCTTAATTAAATTTGCACTAACTCACCAGCCTATCAGAATAGTTCAGATCCCAAGATAGAGTTCCAAAGCTGAATAGAAAAACTTCCTTAAAAAGGTGGGGCATGGTCTCTAGAGGTCTGGTCCTGAGGTTGCTGTTCCAGGTGGGGAAGAAGGGAACAGTGGACTGCAAAACAGGTGGCAAGTCAATCAAGTTGACTCTGGTTTCCTTTTGGATAACTTAATGGGAGGAGCAATTATATGGTAGAACATATCCATACTTCTATACAGATTCTGATATACCAAATAAGAGATTTCACAGAATCAAAGAATCTTGAGGTTTGGAAAGGTCCCTCTAATCCATATCACCTCTGAATAGTATGAGTTCATAGATTTAGAGTTAGAAGGGACCAAGTCCAACACTCCATCCAATATGTTGGCTCAAACCAGAATGAACTAGTTGTTATATTTTTAATGGAAGCATTGCTACCTCAGAAATTGGAATATCAACAAATTAGAATTTGATTTACTATTTTGTTGATTGACTAAACTTTAAAAGGTGATAGAGAAATGTTAATGCAGATTGTTTAAGAATGTTTCATGCATTTTTGGAGAGCTAGTTGTTAAACATTTACTAGCACACTGCTGCCTCTAGTGATGGTGAATTCATTATCTCCTCAGATGGCCAATTTTGCATCCTCAAACAGCTCTAATTTTTTAGAGAAATTTCCCTTACATTGAGCCAAAATAACCTTTTTCTGTCCACACCTGTGATTTAATGGGCATATCAGTCAGGTAATTCCCTCTACCAATAAAGAACGCAATTGTTCTATAACTTATTCTCTTCTAAACCTTGCCAAATTATATAAGGAATATCTTTCTTCTCTATCTTTTTTGTGTGTGAGCCCATCTGCCTCACTCCCTCAAAAGAAAAAAACTTATAAGCATAATAATACTATAATGACTGATATCTATTTTTTGCTTTATGATTAAAGAGTAGTTTTACATTCTTTACTTCATTTGAATCACAAACAGTCCTGTGAAGAAGGTAGTCCAAGGAGTATCACATTCATTTTACTTAAAAGGAAACTAAAATTTAGAGAGTTTAAGAAAACTGCCCAAAAATGTGTATTGGCAGAATCAGGGCTCAGATATGCATCTTCTGACTCTAAGTTCCAATTCTTTTTACATTATATTACATTATCCTGTCTTTAAGAATGCTTAGGAGTCAGGCTAGTAATCAATCTGAATCAAGCCAAAGAAAATCAACTATTTGTTTTTTCCTTTTAAAAAATTATTATCTCAGGGCAGCTAGGTGGCTCAGGGGATGGGATATCTAGCTGTCTCATTTATTACATTTTTGACTAATATATTAAAGTACTCAAGCCTCCTTCAAAATCTTCACAATTCTACAACTATCTCCACTCCTTCAAAGTCAACTTTTTTCTACAAACAGTTTAATATTCCTTGCTTTTTAAAAAATTACTGGCATTATAATTTTTTACTATTTTTATTACAAACACATTATTCCATATATATTGCTAACTAAATAAGCTTGTATATAGAAAATTGACCAGGATTTAAATATTCCAACTTAGATCTTTTGCAGAAATAAATTAAGACCCTTAGAGTAGAACACCGAGGACTTCCTGTGATGAGAGACTGGAGAAGGGATGACTTTATAAGAAGACATAGCATTCTGTGAAGAACTTTGAAGTCTAGGTTGAGAACTTAAAATTATTATTTTTAAAAGTAATTTTTCTACATGATAAAAGTTATATCAGAAGAATCATCTTCTAACAGCTGTATACAGAGTAGGAGACAAGAATAGGAACTAAAAGAAGTGTGACACATTTGTGAGCTTAAGTGTCCTCATCTGTTTTCTGTAATCTTATCTATTATCTAAATGATAATATTCTCAAATGTGCTATCCTATGGAAAAATATCTTATAAATCATAAAGTGCACTATAAATTCAAGTTATTATTCTGAAAGGATTAGGAACACAGATAAAATTAGTGTTGACTTACTAGGCAGGTAGGAAACAATGAATATAGGACTGGACTTGAAGTCAAAAAGAAAGACCTGAGTTCAAATCTGATCTCAAACATTTATTAGCTGTGTCTCTATGGGCAAGGCACTTAATCACTTTCTGCCTCACTTTTCTCTTCCATAAAAGAAGGGTAATAATAACACCTACTTCCCAAGGTTATTGTGAGGATAAAATGAGACATTTGTAAAACTCTTTACAAACCTTAAAATACAATATAAATATTAGCCATTGGCTAGGATTAGCTGTAGAAACAGGAAAAAAAGATGAATTCAAGAGATATTATGAGGAAAGATGAAAAAAACTGGTGAAAGACTGGATATGGGAGATAAAGAAGTCAGAAGACTGATTATAGTTTTGAAACAGGAGATAGGAAGGTAGTAGAAAAACTCAAAAAATCGGATTTTGGAGGGCTATAGTTGGGAAATGAATTGGCTGTTTTTTATAGTTAAGTTTCAGGTGTTAGCAAACCTTCCATGTCAATAAGAAAAAGTGGAAAGTATAAGGTATCCATCTTTAATATTACCTAGACTGGAAACACATAAAGAAGTGGTACCAATTACTATAGGGTAGTGATGGCAAACCTTTAAAAGACCAAGTACCCAAACTGCAACCCTCATGCCACACATGAACCCCTCTACCTTACCCCAGACAGGGGAGGGAGGAAGTGCTCCCATTAAGCTGCTGGGCAGAGGGGCAGGTGATGACAGAAATGTCTGCAAGTATGTGGAAAAAGGGGAGGGAAGCAGCCCCACCAGCACATGTGCCATAGGTTCGCCAACACAGCTATAATGGGTTAAGAAGGATAAAACCTAAGAGAACCATGACCAAGATTTCTAAACTGATTATTTTAAAACATCAACATAAAAATTAAAGGCATAATACTTGCATAAAAATTATGACAACAGCATTATATCCTAGATGTTAAGAATATTAAAAGTCTCTTATTTGAGTTTTTAAATATTCTTTTACCAAATGTTGTTGAACTTACTCAAAGTTAGAGGAGTAGATGAGCTTGGAAGGTGTTGTGCCTCAAGAATTTGCAACTGAATCCTGCTGTTGACTGCTTGAAAACAAGTCCCCACTTCAAGTTCAGCATGACACATCTGTGTAAGAAAAAAGGGTTTCTTTATAGTTAAGATTAAGGGGGAGGTGTGCTTTGAAGAAAAATTCAAATATGAATACCTAGAAAGCATTGACTTCTACAAATATTCAAAACCAAAGTTGCTTGTGATGATTATGGAGTTAAGTTCCATTGATTCTATAAACACAAACACTCATTCCACCACTATCTCCTCTTATATCAGTGAGAGAAAGGATAATTTAGTCTACAGTGTGAAAAAAAGAAATCTGATCCTTAAGTAATGTTATGCAGAATGGTCTTCATTAGATAAATAATATACTTGGATATAATGCTAGGGAACAAGTTTTTAAAAGATTTTCTAGAAAGGACATTTAGAATCAAAATACTTGAAAGTTCGAACAGCCATGCCCCCTTTAACTCCCCCACTCCCTCAAGAATACATCAAGGAGAGAGTTTGTTGCCAAGACTGGAAAATCAAGAAGCCACCTTATAACATACAGATTATTTAAGGCTCTAGAAAAGACTAGAAAAATTGAAACGCTGCTAGGCAAGAAAAAGAAATTTCTTGTAAAAACGTAGGCAAGATGCAGAAGAAAAAAAGAGTAATGGAAAACCAGGGAGCAGTAATGAATACACAAAGAAAGTAATAAAGAGGAAATAGAAACAAAAAGAAAAAGTCAGCATGGAACTCTTTGAAATAATTAAGAAGCAGCTGTGTGAATATAGTACAAGCCATCCCATCACACTGCTTCAAAAATAGCTCCAGTGAAAAATAAACTTAAAGAAATATATGTAAAAACTGTAAGAGAAAATAAATAATACTTAGAACTGGGAAAAAATGGTAATATGAAAATTTTGGTATGAGAGTACAATATTGACTATCCACATTATAAATCAGGGATAGGTTCTCAAAATATTTGCTAGTTAATTAAAATACCATTGTTGAACAATTGCTTACATAAATAATTGCTTGCATAAAGTCAATAAAGAAAGTAACCCTATTTCTGGCTAAATCATTTAAAAGGTTCAACTTATTAAGCTATATATATTTTCTGAAGCCTGACTTTTAAGTTTTAAAATTCACTGTATCACAAGAAATCTGGATTTACCAAGTAAAAAGCAATTCATTGAACATGAAACTATAGGAAAAAAAACAAATTAAAATATACTTGTTAATTTGGAATTGTGTAAATAAAATCACTAAAATGTCTATACCTTTTGACCCAAAGACTCCACTGTTAGGCATAAGCTCAAAAAATATTACTCATAAAAAGAAAAACTCAACATACATCAAAATAATCACAGCAACATTTACACTGGTAGCAAAAAACTAGAAATAAGTAGACATGCATCACCGAAGGAATGGCTAAAATGAAATTATGGTACATAACTGTAATGGAGTATTATTGTGCTATAAGAAATAATGAACATGACTTCTCTACTAGCAGCAATGTAATAATCCAGGGCAATTCTGAGGGACTTATGAGAAAGAATGCTATCAACTGTGGAAGTAGAAACACAGAAGAAAAACAACTGCTTGATCACATGAGTTGATGGGGACATGACTGGGAATGTAGACTCTAAGCAATCACCTTAATGCAAATATTAATAATATGGAAATAGGTCTTGATCAATGACACATGTAAAATCCAGTGGAATTATTCATTGACTATGGGAGGGGAGGAAAAGGGAGGGAAAGAACATGAATCATGTAACCATGGGAAAATATTCTAAATCAATTAATTAAATAAAATTTTTCCAAAAAAATTAATAAAATAAAAAGCAGCACCAAAAAAAAGAAAAAGAAAAAAGAAATAATGAACATGATGAATTTAGAGAAGCACATAGCTACATTAAGTGTCGTAACATGAAATAATCAGAGCAAAGAAATACATATGATTACAATGTAAACAGAAAGAATGACAACAAAATAATTGAAAATGAACAATGCAAAATTATACAGAACCAATTTGGCCCCAAAGAAGAAAGAAGAGAAGATTACTGACTGATTCTTTTGCAGAGGTCAGCATCCACAGGCATGTTATTGTTCGATTGTTTCAGTCAAGTCCAACTCTTCAAAACCCCATTTGGAGTTTTCTTAACAAAGATACTGCAATGGTTTGCCATTTCATTCTCCAATTCATATCACAAATGAGGAAACTGAGGCCAATAGGATTAAGTAACTTTTCTAGGGTCACATAGCTAGTAAGTGTCTGAGATCAAATTTGAACTTAGGTCTTCCTGACTCCAGACCTCTGAGTCTAACCACTTTATCACCTAAGCTACCTGTCCACAGGTATAGGGCACTACATTTTTACATGAGATTTTTTTCTGATCAATTTTGAGAAGTTGATCAGTTTTGATGGTTTTAATTGTTATAAATTATAGCTCTATGGAAGAATTATAGAAGAGAATCAGAGGGGAATGTAGATCACATAAAAATAAAAGATTTTAAAAATCTAGGTTAAAAAAAGATATAATTGCTAGGTATATTCTCTCAAACAAATAAAAAACAGGGATAAAATTAGTCTCTTCTGGTAACAGATGAATTCTTCATGACTGAAAATTAACTCTGGGCTTCCAATTTAAGCAGAATTTGAACAGAATGGTTTTTTTTTAATAAGCTACCGTTAGAGGTTCATATAAAGGAAAATCTTCAGCAACTACAAAATATAGCATATTAGTATGTTTTTACCCAAATCTGGCTTATAAAAAACCTACATGGGCTTATAATTATGCTGGTAATTTTGTTCATTTTTATCATCACTATTCTTTTCCTAAAAAATAAAAAAGTGATTTTTTTAAAACATTCAAAATCAAAGCAGTACAAGAAATTTTTAAAAGCAGAAAATTTCATGGTAATTTTTCTTAATTATTTTTCATTGTAAATCTATCACTTTCCTTTCTTCTTTCAAAGAGATTTCATTTTAATAGTAGTGTAGTCATAGATCCAAATCCAGTTCAGCAAGGTCCTAGAATTTTCAAAATCCAAACATATTACTTGTTCCTTTAACTGCATAAATTATAAATGTTCACTTCTTAGTTTTGTTTTATTTTTATATCTCTTATATTTATGTATGTATACATAATATATATTTTATTTTATACATGTAATGAAAGAACATTTTAGAAACAAAAACTTAGCTAAAAATTCCAAATCATTTCTTCTAAAACTTTTTTCAAATTATATTCCTATCTGCCAATGTTACTAGATTTTATTTGTGAATGAAAAAATTGTACATAATGTTATTAATATCAAAGCTTTCATAAGAAAATTGATCAGTCATGCAGATAACATACAGGGTCTTCAAAATCATAACAAAAGAAATCCAATTTTACTTAATCCATGTGTATTTAAGTACTTTTCAATATCAACTGAGATATAAAGAAATATGAGATCATTCCCAACTAAATTTGTCATTACATAAAAGTTCAAGCCTAAAATTTGACAGAGGGAAATTTTAACAGAAACCTGGAACTCTAAACTTTTTTGCAAAGGTATCTTTTTCTAATAAAAAAAACTGTAGCACAAATTCTTGGATTATTCAATGGCATTCCTTCTTGCTTACAAGACTTAACAATACCAAGTCAAATTTCTTCAAATTCCCTTAATGATTTGCTTTTAACAATTTTAGGGATTGGATTTGCTCATCTGAAAAATGTATAACACATCATACATACCTCCTTGATGAGGTTGTTGTGAAACAAGAGATTTTTAAACCGTAAAGTGCTACACAAATATGAGCTAATTTTTAATTTTCATATCTCTACTAAAAGGGTAATAAACATTTTGAAAAGTAATTCTCAGAATAGAAATATCCTTCTTTAGCTTTAGCTAAACTGTATGCTTCTCAAGACAAGACACTGAAAGATCCTTACTTTTGTTTTTTTATGTTTTATAGTGTTGATTATATAGAAATGCAGGTTGGAAGCTGAAAAGACGATTAAATGTTACATGGTATTACTGAGGTTCTAACTTCAATCTTTAACATCGAATTAGTGTCAGAAAGACATGCATTGCTTACGAAGTTATATGTCAAAGAGACAACTGACAAATAACATGCTGATAGAAGGGTTGTTTTTTTAATCAAATGCCAATTATGTTATAGTATAAATATTTTGTTTTCAATTCCTTATGACATTTTTAGTCTAAATACTGTACAATATTGTTGATTTTGTAAGGGTAATCATAAGCGACTTTAATGCTTTAAAGTGCCATTTGAATCCACAAAGATATTAAATTATATTATTCAGTACAGTTTTAGTATTAAAAGTATTTCATTGTGCTCTAGTTCTTTGAAAACTGATAATTTCTAAATAGTGATCTCAATTAACCAGCACATTCAATAGCCCAGAACCATATTTTACCAATTCTGGATAAATGAGAATTAATTTGATCATAAGACTGAAGTTACAATTATTACAATTTTAAAACATTGGATGAGAGTCAGATGTTTTTATTTAATTGTATTTACATATGTATAAAGCTTTAATTTTATAATATTATTTATTACTACAAAATAATGACCACACAAAAATTTTATCACCCAAGTGGGAATTTTTCATTTAAGTAAAAGACATAAAAAAGTGAAGTCACAAAAGAAACCAGTAAGATGCACCTTCATATACAAATGTATGTGTATATAAGGATGGGGGGAAAAAAGAGGGGAGGGGGACACTAGAAATCTTCATACTTTCAGGTTAACTAAAGTTCTATACAACTCACAGTACAGCCAACTTCATATATCAAGTAAGTACATGTACCTAGGCAAAACTGCTCTGCAAACTTGAGAAGATCCCATATAAGAGAAAATATATAATAGTTTAGTTTATGATAATTCAATGTCTCCAAAATTATTTTTATAAGATTTCCCCTTATTAAAAACAAATCCAGCAGTACTGTTTCCACAGGAGTGACTAACTTCCTGGTTATTATTGGCAAATATTTATGAAAGGTCTTAGAGAAGTTGCTTAGCAATTCTTACCCATATGCTTAGAACACTATTAGCCCTAAAATAGACCTCTATAATGCAATAAAGTATTTCATTTGCATATAATAACCACTTCAACTAAAACCTGTAACATTAGGAAAGAGTCTCAAAATGCTTTTTCCTAACCAGAGAGTGTCCTTAAACCGAGTTCACTTCAAACACAGACCAGCCCCCAACTCCCCAGATGACCTTTCTCCACCTTGCTCCTCACATGAGCACTTTCCACTCCTCTTCTTGGGTCCTTTTTATGTATTTTCTTCACCTGCTACAATGTAAACTACTTGAAGGAAAAAAACATCTTTCTTTTGGGTTGTGCTTGTATTCTCAGCATTCAGTATCAATGCCTGATACATAATAAGGGCTTAGTAAATGCATTATCTATCTATCTATCTATCTTTCTATCTATCTGTCTGTCTGTCTGTCTTTCTGTCTCTCTATCTATCCATCCATTCATCTATCAGTCTAATCTATCTATATCTATATCTATAACTCTTATCTATCTTTCTGAGTTTATCTTAAATATCTTTTCTACTTTCTGCAGGAACAGTTTGTTTTCTTTTATTTTAATTTTGTATAGCCCTGTGAAATTAGTAAGTTTTTGGTCATTTATAATCTTGAAGAGTTTCTTCTTGTTATATAATATAATCTCATGATCCCTACCATTTACAAAACATTTTCTTTCATTTTTTCCTGAGGTTAGTAGAGTAATTTGCTAGGCACTGTGTTAAAGGCTGAGAACAAAAATACTAAAAGACAGTCCTTGCCCTTGAAGAGCTTACATTCTATGAAAGAGACAAGTTGAACATGCTAAGGTAGATTCAAAAAAGATTCAAAGTGAATGGGAGGGGAAGGCACTTCACTCTGAAATATGTGGAAAGTGGATCTTAAGCTAAGTCTTGGAAAAAACAACAAGGGAATCTTAAAAGGCAGAAGTGAGAAGGGAATACAGTCTAGACATGGGAACAATCAATGCAAAGACAGAGAATTCAAAAATGGAGTGCCACTTAAAAGGAATAGAAGAACCATTTGACTGGACCCAGAGGGACTTCCAAATTATGTTGTAATCTAAGCAGTTTGTTCTCAATTCCTTATACCTTCTTTACTGACATACTGTATAATGTCAGTTGATATTTATAAGGATCATCTCTAAGGATCTACCTGTGTATTAAGTCTGCCAAGGCAAGTTGGAGCCAGATTCGAAAGAACTAAACAAAGGCATTTATTTTTGCTCTAGAGGGAACTGAGAACCACTAGAGTTCACTAAGTAGGAGAGTGACATGATCAAACCTTCACTCCTTGAAAAATCACTTTTACAGAAGAGTACAAGATGATTTAGAGTGGGCCCCAGTCTTAAGGCAAGGAAATCAAGATTTGAGTTATTTTTCAGAGAAAAACTCCTTTCAGCCCATGCAAGAGTTACTTACAAGGCCCATTTACTAAAGAGTAACACAAGTCTGGCTAAACTTTCAATAGAAATTATAGAAAACAACAGAATATTACAACTGTCTTTTGTTCCTATCTATGACCTAAAGAATATGGTTCTCACCTGAACATCAAATGCTTTTTTGAGGATTAAATTATAAATGTTCTGGGGTTCAGCACTTACCAAATGTTTACTTAAGATATCTGATATTTATAAGTCATAGCTGAATAAACATGTTAACTATCTATTCAGATAGATTTCCCAAATTTTCCCACTGAATTACTACATTCGACCATCAAAAAGCAAAATATCTGAACCATAAGCTACTAAATCCATCAAGACAACTTTTACTAATTTTTTTAAACCCTCGCACTTCAGTGTATTGTCTCATAGGTGGAAGATTGGCAAGGGTGGGCAATGGGGGTCAAGTGACCTGCCCAGGGTCACACAGCTGGGAAGTGGCTGAGGCCGGGTTTAAACCTAGGACCTCCCGTCTCTAGGCCTGACTCTCACTCCACTGAGCTACCCAGCTGCCCCTTACTAATTTTTAAGTTATGTTAAGTTCCAGCTTTTAATATAATTTGAAAAGGAATTGTCCATTTTAACCATGGCTCTGACTTTTATAAAACTTTTAAGTAAGTTCTATCTACTACATCATTCACTAAACCCTTTTCTAAAAAGGACCTAGGTAATAAAATACATAAGAAAGATAAAGGTTTGAGCTTAAATCCATAGGGAAAAATCTGCCTCCAAAATGAGTTCATTTGCAGTAAATGATAGGAAAAGGGGAAAGATGGTAGTGCCTTAGCTTCCAAGAAACTTAAAATTTTAATTTTTAATAGAAACACAAATACCAATTCCTCTTGTTGCTGTTACATAGTTTCATTTCTGCCTTTATCACAAATTGTCCTATTTTATTTATTGTTTAAATTGTAATAAACCTCAAATCTTTTTGGAGATGGGGTATAAATGCTAAATTGTCCAAGTTTTGACCTTGGGCATATTTGTCTCCTATAGAAATCAATGATATGTCTACATAGTTACTCTTGAATTAAATCCTTATGGATTAGTAAAAGTTTATTACCAACATATGGCTGTCAAGTTAATGAAAGCAAATTATAGTTCTTAAAAGCAATCAGTACTATTGACATTTATACTTCTTATGGGAAGGTTGTTTATGAAACCAGGAAATATTTTACTGTAACAGGTTTATAGGCAGGTGTGCTGTTTTCTGGTAATTATAACAATGTGCTTAAGATAGCTAAAGAGCAATCTCTGATTTAGACTCTGTCATTTATGATTCTTGCTCTCTATAAGCAACCAGCTGCTGTCTGTTGCTATAATGTAAATTTATTGAATAGATTTCTTTCTTTTAAAATATGAAACAAAAAAAACCTTAATGGTGCTTAGTGTAAAGTACTTATAATGAAACAGCCAAAGCTTATTTTACAGGAAGAGTGGTTAAAAGCTTGGTTAAGTCTATGATTAGCTTATTCTCTCCTACAAAATCCATAAAGTATAAAATACTTATCAAGTTATGTAATATTATTACTTACTGAAATTTTTGAGGGAGGTGTTATATCCAAACAGTAATCCTTTTCCTGTACGTTAAGCTCTCTGAGAGATAATGAGCATTCTCCAATGGTTTTCTTCCTAGGAGCCTGGATTTGGATCTTAAAAACCAGCCTAACAGTTTTCAGACTTTGGAGTTTAATAGCAAATACAAAAGTCTCCATAAATTCAATAACCTAGAAAAGCAAAAATTAAAGCAGTTATATTTTTTTTATCTTTGAAAAGCATTTTACAATAAACACCTATCATATACATTATCTCATTTTAATCTTCACAGGAAGGGCAGGTATATATGTGTGTGTGTGTGTTTTTTAAATGAGAAAACTTAGATTAAAAGAATTTAAAACAAAGGCAAAATTAGAGAGTCAGTGTTAAACCTCCTGGCCTAATGGTCCTACTAAACCATACTACATCCTCAAAGACAACTGAATGAAACGACAATAACATAGATATTTAGAGACAATGAGATTTATAGGTAGAAAAATTATAGATTATATATTTGTAGTTTTAGAGGGAGTAGTATGAATTTTGAATTTTTATAATCAAACAATCATGACAATTGACTTCTTTACTGGCTTTGTTCATATGTAATACCATAGTACTTTTGAATAAAAATTTCAAAGATAATAATTTAGGAATTCTTTAAAATAGTTTTATTACTACATATTTTTCCCAGGACATCTTTATATTGAACATTTAAAATCTAACATTCTCAGCTGCAGAATAGCATTAACTAGTATGGGTTACAAATTACTCTTTCACTTATTCCCACATTTGATTATGGGTGCAACAGAAAAAACATGAATAACAAAATAATGAAATTTAACAAACATGGTGGCCACTTACACTGGATCCTTCTTTGGCTGAAGATTTGAAATGTACTGGTTTGGGCAAAGTTAATATTCCTTTTATAGAAATAGTAGGGTTTTCTCCATAATTGGAAGACCAACTCAAATCTCTGCACTAAAACATTCAAAATGGAGTTTTTTTAGGAATCATCAAGAATATAAATGTGTAATTCATATTTAATACCCTAACTCTGTGTCACAGGTATAGCCATAAGAAAAATATATTCAAAATTAATTAAACTAAGGATTTTTTATCTTTTCCATATTAAAACAATAAGGAAGAAAGTATATACTCATTTTGCTGAAGTACAAATATAAACCATAGGAAAGAAACACAAACAGTTCGGGAACTTGCTATGTGCCTTAATAGATAAATTATAAGTAGTTAACAAATTAAATAACATTCCATGGGTCACAGAGTTAATAAATGTCAGAGGCAAAATTTGAACCCAGGTCTTCCTAACTCCAGGCTCAACAGTCTGTCTATGATGGTTCTGCAGATCAACCATATAACACAGTAAATAAATACAATAAAATTAGAATAATTTACAAGTTTGAATAGTTTTGCAGAATATCATGAAAAAAGATAACTTCCACAAATAGGCATCTGAACCTGTTATTTTTTATAATAGAAAACCATGAGGGGATAATTAATAGTATGTCAGAATTAATTTTATAACAAAGGTAGGAAATCAACTATGTTCAATTACCTGTAAAATTGTGATCCAGATCTGCTCTGCTGAAGAATTATAGAACAATTTTATGTTCAATCTTCCAAAATCTCTTTCATCTCCAGATAATGTGATTGTATCTAAAATGAGAAACTACAAATGAAGTTTGAAATGCCATCCAAAAATTCAGGTTATATAAGCTCTGATTTTATCCACTCTTATTTTCCTGAGCATGCACTTCTCCTATTAGAAAGTAAGGTCCTAGAGGGGAGGGATTTTCTTTGGGTTTGTATTTGTAAATGTAAAGGCCTGTTCCTTTTGCTTTTCTTTAAAAACCCATTTTTAACACAATACTCATATAGAAACCCTTAATAAATTATTGTTCCTTTGTCTTGTTTTCTAGATATCTCAGTTGTTCAAAAAGAAAAAAAAAGCTGTCATTAAAAAAACTAAAATCACACAATAGAATTTGTTTTCAAAAGACCTAAAAGTTAAGGAGATATACAAGGAAATCTTAAAAATGCAGTGAAAGGAATGTATTAGAAAGGACCAAGAAATTAACTTCTGAATTAGTATTTCTGTGACACTAGAATTCATGGTTCAGAACCTCCATCAAAAACTTAACACGACCAGCAAAAACATTCATTTGATGATGTTGCATGAGTATAGGAGTCAGGAGTCTAAAAGCAGAATAGATTCTATGGGCCATAAGATCACCCATAACCTTGGGGATACTCCTACATATAAAGCTTTCCTTCTCACCCTACTCCCACTACATCACAAGTAGTTTTTAATTATTATTATTTGAAACTGACCCAGTGACATAAGAAATCAAGTTATATTCTTTACCTAGGCTTCGAGTACTGCCTTGAGAATTCTTCCTTGAAGATGAACTGCTTGGTACACTAGACATGGAATCATATCTCTACAAAGAAAAAAATTTCATTATTCAAAAACTTCAACAAATTCTAAAGGTCTAAAGAGAAAACATGTCACTTGCTTCTAGTTCCATACTGCAAATAAACTAATTTGTGAAGTCAGCAGTCAGAATTTCTTACTTTTAGAGACACTAAAGGACTACCTCACCAAATTTATCACTCAGTTATGGCAATTAGGGGTGGTTCAGAGAAACCACTTTACCTAAAATGATAGCATTTACATTGTTACTAAATAATTTATTTTTTTATTAATAATTGATAATATTTACATAGCACTTTAAGGTTTATGAAGTCCTTTTTGCACACATTATTTCTTGTGATCATCATAGCAACCCTGGAGATAATAATGTATTAGTATCTCATTTTAAAGATGAAGAAGCTGAGACTCAAAGAGATTAAACAGCTTGCTCGTGGTCACAGAACAGAGCTAACAAGTGTCAGAGACAGAATTTGACCTATATTTCTCCTGATTCCAAATTCAGTGCTCAAAAACAGTTTCTCATTTTTATTAAATGGAAAACATGTTTCATGCTTAGTTCAGCTTTATCACAAGAAGAAATAAAATTAAGCTAAAGCCAATAATAATAATACGTAACAAAAAATGTAGAGAAAACCAAAACTTCTTCCAGAGTACTAAAGTGCCCTAAAATTGTTAGCCATACATAAAATTGAGTAACTTTAAGACAATGGACCTTATTCTCTATTTAAATAAATATATAGGGTTTTTTGAGGGGGGGGAAGAGAACAGACTTATGACCAGCACTAGGAATTTTCAGTAATGAATTTCCTTTATCAATACAAGTTTGTACCTTCTCTGAAATTTATAATCTTAAGAGAGTTGCCTCTATATACAAAATATAGAAAAATGAAATTGTTTAGATTTTTGGTATTCAATAGCAATATTGTTTCTTGGTGTCTAAAATGGTACCCAGTGGAAATACTTTATCCAATGAAATGACTATTTTTTTATCCAGAGTTATGTTTAAAGATAAAAGGTCAGTGAGATAAATTTCAGCCAAAGGTTTAAATTCCAGGCAATTCAAACTTCCCTAAGTATATACCAAAAAAGAAATAGGAGATTCAAGAAAAGAAGAATATTTTTAGTTTTCAATTGAAAACTTATTTATAGCCAAGTTCTTTGTAGGGGCAAAAAGTTAAAAAATGATGAGATATCCATCAATTGGGGAATGGCTGAACAAATTATGATATCTGATGGTGATGGAATACTATTGTGCTGAGAGGAATAAAGAACTGGAGGAATTCCATGTGAACTGGAATAACCTCTAGGAATTGATGCAGAGAGAAAGGAGCAGAACCAGAACACTGTATACAGAGATTGCTACATTATGGCACAATCAAATGTAATAGACTTTTCTACTAGCAGCAGTGCAATGATCCAGGACAATCTAGAGGAATTTATGAGAAAGAACATTACATCCAGAGAAAGAACTGTGAGAACAGAAACACAGAAGAAAAACATGATCAATCACATAGGGGATGTGACTGGGGTTTTGGTGTCAAAAGATCACTCTATTGCAAATATGAATAACAAGGAACTAGGTTTTGAACAACGATACAAGTAAAATCCAGTTGAGCTGCTCACCAGCTCCAGGAGGGGGGAGCAAGGAGGGGTGGAAAAAATCATGAATCACGGAACCATGGAAAAATATTCTAAATTTAAAAAAAAATACTTCTTGAAATGATGTATCTTAATAGTTCCTACATTGAAACAAAAAAAAATCAAAGAAAGATTCCATCATGATTTATTGTCCCATTGCAATTTGCTATACCTTATAAACTCCTGGAATTATTGAATTTAAAAGTCAATTAATAGAACAAATTTAGTGCATTTTAACAACTTACTTGCATGAATCGTTGTGATGAACCCGTAAGATCAAACATAGATTTACTTAGTCCAGGGGAACCAGGAGTTTTAGGATTCCTTAAGTCACAAACTGTAAAGAGAAGTAAATAAAATTTTATTTAGCTCATGAAGGAAACATGGGCTTTCGTGTTACTGACTTGATAAATGGGACCTTCTGGAAAAAAATTATTTTTCTGGGTTTAGTTTGATTAATTTGATTGAACCATCTGTTGCAGAGAACAAAGAGGCAAAAAATAACATCAAGGATTAGATAAGATTCTCCCAATCCAGTCAACATAAACTTTGGCAAACAGTCCCTTCATAGTGTGCAAATGAGGAGTCATGAAAAATATAAGAAACCAAAAAGAGCAAAGTTTTATAATATTAATTGAAAGCCTTGCATCTGAATAACATTAATACTTTCTTTGATGAGAGAATCAAAAGGCACTGGATATGGCAAACTATAAAATCTCCAAAAAATGAAATCAACTGCATATTAATAGATAGGAAAGTACTGGTAACCAGTGTGGAAACAATTTTTTTTAATTAGCTGTATGTATACAAGCAAAGCTATGACCACTGAGAATAATAGTCAAAATCAATGACAAATTACAAAACAAGACAACTTCATGTCAAAACTGAGGTTCAGTGAAGTTAAATGACTTGCTGTGCTTCCACAGCTAGAAAATGTGAAAGATAAGATTTGAAACCAGGATCCAATTCTCTTGACTCCAAACATTACAAGAGTAAATGCTTATGCTACCACATTTTTGGAAGTTAAAACATAATAATGTGCATATAAACTCCTTTGCAAACCTTAAATTACTAAATGTCTGCTATTATTATAATTAGGTCATAGATTGATATGTCCTTGAAAATAAGCTAGAATTTTATAAATAAGGCGAGTACAGATAAGAGTTAGGAAATTAAGTAGCAAAGGTTATATTTTACAAAAATTCACCTTTACAACAACAAAATTGAAAATTTCCATCTTCTATTATATAATATCTACTTCCTTTGTTTACACTAACCAAAAGGTTTGTAAAGTAATCAAAATGTAACAGATGTTATTTCTACTATAAAGTGCTATGCAACAAAAGAGAACATTAACATTTCTGCAGAAGGATTTATAAATAAATACACTATACTATTAAAACAAAGATTCCTGCTTTCTTTTTTTTTAAACCCTTAACTTCTGTGTATTGGCTCATAGGTGAAAGAGTGGTAAGGGTGGGCAATGGGGGTCAAGTGACTTGCCCAGGGTCACACAGCTGGGAAGTGTCTGAGGCCGGATTTGAACGTAGGACCTCCCGTCTCTAGGCCTGTCTCTCAATCCACTGAGCTACCCAGCTGCCCCCAAAACAAAGATTCTTTTTATCGAGGAAAATCAAAATTAACTGAGATTTACCCATATTACATGGTTTATCACACATAAAAAATGTCATAGAATCAGAAATTTAGAGCTAGAAAGGCTCTTGGAGGTCCATCTAGTCCAACTTGATTTTACAGAAGAAACTGAGTTCCAAAGAAGTTAAAAGACTTGTCAAAAGTCATAGATACTGGTAGCAAATGGCAAAACTAGCCCTAGAATCCAAGGTCTCTGGATCCAAAGTCATTAGAATTTTCCACATTGCCATGCTGCCTTGAAAGTACTAAATTACTAAATAAAAACATCTTTTTTAATTACACCTAAGCAATAATGACTTTTTAAACTTCATTTCTGACAAGAATGTAGCTGCATAATACTGATTTAGTTTCTATATGTGCTGGAAGAACAGAGTAAAGATAGCAGAACTTTACTTCCTACCTGACCCATACAGTCTCAGAGCTTCAGAATTAGGAGGAAATCGCCTACTTAAGTCAGGTGAAACATGTTGATGCATAAAGACTGGATTATATATGTCATAGTTAGATCCATCCAAGGGTGAACTGCAAAGTTCTGTTTTTCGATCTCTAAAGGAGGCTCTGACAGAACCTGAAAAACACAATGTTTAGAAATATACAACATTAAAAGTACTATACATAGGCACACCCCATCAAATAATTGGTTCTATAAAAACACAACTTCAAGTGAAACAAGAGTAGAATGAGACAGAGAGAAAGAAAGAAAGGAAAATTCAGGAATTTTTTTAGACTAGTTTATTTGTACATTTGTCCTCCATCACAGTTGGGGAAGTCATAATCCATCTCTCCAGAGGAACAAAACAATCAAAAAGTGTCGTGGAGTTGTATTTTATGTTGGGATTAAGGTCTAAAGTCCACATAATTAGTTTTTTAAAGGATATAGTCAGAAATACTCTTAAAAATAGCTTAGGGGGGCAGCTGGGTAGCTCAGTGGAGTGAGAGTCAGGCCTAGAGACAGGAGGTCCTAGGTTCAAACCCGGCCTCAGCCACTTCCCAGCTGTGTGACCCTGGGCAAGTCACTTGATCCCCATTGCCCACCCTTACCACTCTTCCACCCATGAGACAATATACCGAATACAAGGGTTTAAAAAAAAATAGCTTAGAAGAGGGCAGAACCAAAATGGTGAATTAGAGGCAACTCAGCTGAACTCTCTCAATATTCCCCTCCAAACAGCTTTAAAATAAAGCACCAAATCAAATTTTGGAGCATCAGTACCAATAAAAGGTCCATGTAAGAATTTCTTGACCTAAGTAAATTCAGGACATCAGCAAAAGTTTGTGACACTGGAATGAAAGCCTGTCTGGAGCTCACATATGTGGCAGCAGCAACAGTGGCCAGAGCAGCAGCAGCTTTGGTAGTGCTCAGCCTAGAGACAGTGGGGGAGGGAGGGAGGGAGAGGAGGGGAAGGATTAGGCAACTAGTCAGAAATTATAGGGGACCCTTGGCTGGCATTGCATTCAGCTGGAACTGATTAGCAACTATAGCTCATAAGCAGTTCTGAGTTGTAGCTCTAGAGTAGAGAAGAATACTAGGAGTCAGTAACAAGGGAGCAGAGGCCCTGGTCACAATATCAAGGCAAAGAGGAGTGCTATCACTTGTGACTTCAGGGGACCAGAAGCCCTTCTTGGAAAAAGACAAGAATAGAATGTAGGTCAAGAGAGCAGTGAACACACCCCTCCCCGAAGCACACCATCTTGGAAGACCAAAAACTTTCAAAACCCCAAACTAATTCTGAAAACAGCAGCATGGAAAAGCCTAAAGGTTTGGACAGTGCTTCCCCACTACCCAGGTGAACAAAGCCCAACTATAGCATCAATTTCTAAGTCAAGAAATAGATTAGAAAAAATGAACAAACAACAATTTGGTCCTAAAATGGTACTGCAGTGGCAGGGAAGACCAAGGCACAAATTCAGAAGACAACAAGGAAAATTGCTATATACAAAAGCTATCAAAGAAAAATGCTAATTGGTCCCAGCTCAACAAGAACTCCTGGGAAAGTTCAAGGAAGAGATGAGTGGAATGATAGTGGAAAAAATAGGAAAAGAAAAGGGAGTATTGTCAGAAAATTATGAAAAGAAAATTAACAGCTTGGTAAGAGAGGCACAAAAATTCACTAAAGAAAAGAACTTCTTAAAAAAAACAGAATTGGTCAAATGAAAAAAGAGATATGAAATTTCATTGAAGAAAATAATCTCTAAAAAATTAGAATGGGCAAATGGGAGCTAATTATTTGACAGGACATCAAGAAACAGTAAAACAGTCAAAAGAATGAAGAAAATGTGAAATATCTCAATGGAAAAACAACTGGCCTAGAAAATAGACCAAGAGGAAATAATCTAAGAATTACTAGATTACCTCAAAGCCATAATCAAAAAAAGACCCTAGACATCATTTTTCACCAAAGTATTAAGAAAAACTGCCTCAATATCTTAAATTCAGAGGATAACATCCACTGATCACCTCCTGAGATACCTAATTCAAAACTCCTAAGAATATTATAAGCCCAATTCCAGAGCAACCAGGTTGAAGAGCAAATACTTCAAACATCCAGAAAAAAAATTCAAATATTGTTGGGCCACATTCAGGATCAAACAAGATTCAGCAGCTTCCACATTAAAGAAGCAGAGGGCTTTGAATATGATATTCCAAAAGGCAAGGAAGCTAGAAAAAATAACCTATCAAAACTGAGTATAATCCTTCAGGGGGGGATGAACATTTAATGAAATATAGGACTTTCAAGCATTCCTGCTGACAAGACCAGAATGAGCCTTTTTGTAAATAGAAGAATGCAAATACAGATGTTTAATAACAGCTAACAGAAAAACTGAAAATTAGAGCTAAACCTACCATGGAAATGTAATTATATTATTATAATATATTATAATGATACATATCATTACATAGCTGTCTTTTCTTCTTGTTTCACCAAAGAAAACAAAAGGTACTTAGCAGGGTCTAGAGCTCAACAGGAATAGTACAAAAAATAAGGATAGGTTGCCCTTCTTAGTAGCCTCAACAGAATGACTACACTGTGGGGAGGAAGATGAGATTCTAGAATCTCACTGTGTCCATCATAAGGATCTAAGATTTTGACGAGGGGAGCAACAGATTCATATGTGTTTTCTCACTTCAAAGCATAGGTTTATTGAGTGAACACTGCAACAATTTAAACTGTTGTTTTTCTCTGTCTCTGTTTTCCTCAAGTGTATATAATTGAATTTAAATAAGTGGAATGAAATAATGTATGCGGTAACTCCATTGTACTGAGCCATAGAACACAGTAGGGAAGGAAAAAAATTAGAAATGGAGCTTAGGAATTCAAAAACAAATTATTCAGATCTCCCCTTTTTCAAATAAGAGTAGAAGAAACAGTGGGACAGTGAATTTTATCTTGCAAAAGTTGGGCTATAAATGTAAACCACTTAAAGCTTCCTCATTTCCCACTTTTCCTGTGGTTTCCAGAAGCAGCTAGATTATTGTAAATGCTAACAACATGACTCTTATAAATGCAGCTGCTTATCAGTGAAATATTTACATAAAGTACTTGACATTTCTCCAATATTTAATAGTCCAAGTTAAAAAAGAAAAGAAAAACTCAAAATAGGCAGCAAAGCCAAGAAGTTGAGTTGGAAATGACTAATCTAAGAGGAAATCTTGACTTTAGGGTATGGTTTGGATATAATGCACTAGTTACTGGTGAATTACACTAGCCTGGTAACTTTATAAAGGAGTATGCTTGTAAAAATTTTTGTTACATAAAAGTCAATCTTTGATACTCATCAGTTTAAATAATTTTGACTAGTTAATTATCATAAATTTCAAGAATGATAGGAAAAAAAACCTTAGGAACCAACAATCTTCTTCAATAAGAAAAACTCAAAGGGTAGAAATTCACTTTCACAAGACAGTTCAGCTACTCACTTGTAAAGTATAGTTTTATAGAGTTGGCTGAGGCAATGAGAGGTTAAAGAACTGGCTATGGGCACAAAGTATCTGTTAAAGGTAGAACTTGAACCAAAATCTTCCTGAATGCAAGGATGTTCCTCCATCTTGTATGTCTTACTGCCTCTCATCATGCAATTTGAACATTTACTATACCTACTACATGCAAAAGGTATTGATAGAGATAAAAAGAAAACTAGTTCCTGACATTAAAAAACTTACAATATATTGAATCTTGATAAGAATTACCAAATAGAAATTCATGAGAGGTACCCAACATAAATGGCCACTGAGCTATAATAATTTTCAGCCACTTGAAAAGTGAAAGTAGAATTATTCTAAGGTTGTGCCTGATGAAAATTAAGGTAAGATTATATTATTTATTAATAATATTTCTATGAATTCATTGATTCCCTCAAACTCTAGCCTCTAAGGGTCAGGCAGTTTCTCTCAAGGACTTAACTGAGTAAGGCACTCACTCATATCTCAAGGCATTTAACTAGGCAGAGACCCTTGTTTGTCTTTTTTTAAAGGGACAGCAAAAACCTCTACTCTTTATTAAAAAAGAATCCAACCTCCCCAAGGGCTTGGCAAGCACATGCCCTTTTGTCCTTGCCAGACTTTCATCTAGATTTGCGGTGATTTGGTCTACAACAGGGGAAAGAACTAGTGAAAGCTCAATTGAGACAACATATTTTTCTATCTAAAAATTGCTAGAGAAAGCTGGGTTTCACAAACTAGCTGATATTCCATTTCTTCAAGTACCAGAGAAGAGTGGGTCAGCCACATTTCTCTAGCTTGGTAAAGCTGTAGGGATCCACTCACCTGAAAAGTAGTCCTTCCCCTCCCTATGATGATGTATTGGGGGAGTAGTTGAGATCTCTAAGTCTATCTCCACTTTTTTTTAATTATTATTAGACATTTATTAATATTCGTTTTTAACCTGTTTACATACTTTATGCCCCTACTTTCCCCTTTCCACTGGTTGTAATATGTGTCTTTGTTCAGGGTCTATTTCCCATTCATGTCCGCCTCAGCCCATGCCTATCTCCACTTTAAAATATCCACCAATCAGGACTGCCAGGAGAGTTCCAAATTATTTACTATCAGGCCAATCAGAAGGAAGACACAACTCATATTTGTCAACTTCCTGTTCTGTGGTCTTTCGCAGAACTAGATGTGATTAATCCATCCTTTATTAATAAATTGCATGCCCCTATTAACAAACAATGTTATACTCAGAGAAATGACCTCATTTTAAATATAGGTTAAAATAAATTGATGGATTAAAATAGTTATCTGTAAATATTTATTCTGACCTCTCAACTTACTTGATTCTAAAATATCACAAATCCTTTTTAATAAGGGAACAACGATGAGAAAATTAAGTATCCAAAATGTTAAACAGAGAGGGAAATAATTAAGGATATGATCCTAGCAAGTTCAACAAAACCTAGACAAGCCTTAGCATACATTTCTAAATTGTTTCCTTCCATTCACTTATGAATCCAGTTTCTTCCTACAAACTACTGCTAAAATCACTACTATCAAACTTTCTAACATCCATAAGATTCTAATATTGGTAAAATACAGATGGCATCACAAATACATTTATGATGTGTCCTATAGAAGATTTATACAAGCAATAAGATAGCAGACTAGACTTTTTCTCCAAACCCCATGACTTCTCAAACCTCTTCAAAACAGAAATTCTGCACCAAAGATAAAGCAATTTCAGCTATTTCCATGGTCTAAGACACCCACTATCCAAAAGAAGGGTAAAAAAAAACTAAAACAGGGACTGAGACTCACTGACCTTGAGTTTATTCAGTATCCCAACCCCATCCACCAGCAGCAAGGCCAAACTAGCAGGGACACAACATGGATTTACAAAATAACCTATCCTTATACTCCATTCCCCACTTCCTCTTTCCAGTGCCATTGAGATCCCAGCTTTAGGTGTGGGAAGTCTATTCAACCAGCTTTGCCATATTCTTCAGGAGAAAAGGCCTCCTGGGGGGCTGCAGCCTGGAATGCTGCAAGGTTCTGAACTGCCAGTTCTACAGGCTGAGACTGAGGGATACAGAGAGTAACAAAGGTCACCAAAACAGGATATATTACATGTGTAATGGCCTAAAGCCTTCCACCAAGCCTGAGGGAAAGAGCCCAGCATCTAGCTGAGGCCATTTATGACCACCCAAAAGTCACTACTAAGGGTGATGTTGAGTAAGTAAATTATCTTTTGAGCTTCAGTTTTTTATCTGTAAAACAGGGATAGGATGATTAAGCTTAGACCATGCATTACAGAGGTTCTCTGTTATGACCTCCAATAAGGGGGGGAACTTACCACCTTTTGAGGCAGACAATTCTACTTTTTGGAGAGCTTTTGTTCATATGTTTTCCTGACATTAGCCTGTATTTGCCACTTTGTGATTTCCACTCATTGCTCTTATTTCTGATTCTGAAGTCAAACAGAACAAGTCTAATCATTCTCTACATGACAGTTCTTCAAAAACTTGAAAATAGTTATCAACTGCCCCTTAATTGTTTGCCTTTTTAAACTAAATACCACCAGTTTCTTTAACCACGCTTTCAGGCAATTCAGTAGCCTGACTGACCCCCTCTAAATACTTAGTGAGCAATGTCATTCTTAAACTATGGCGAATAGTTTAAGGACATTGATCAACAATATTTCAGAAGAGGTCTGGCAAGGGAGAAGTACAGTGGCCTTGTAATAATTCCCTGTTCTTGGAAGCTATGCCTATCAATACCACGCAAGACCACATTAGCCTTTTTGGTTGCCACATCACATTGCTAACTCATATTGGGCTTTATAATCCACTAAAACTCCACAACAAATTCTATTTAAAAATGTCTCTCCAACTTTAAACTTGTAAAGTTTGGGATTTTTTGTACCTAAATCTAAGACCTTTGAAAGCAGGGATTGTTTTCTTTTTTCTGTCTTTGAATCTCCAGTGCACGAGCCCTGGGACATAGTAGGTGCTTAATAAATATTTGCTGACTGATTCATCCTTATTAAATATCATTTTATAAGATTCAACCTAATGCTCTAGCCTGTCAAGTTCTTTTTTGGATCTTGATGATTCTGTCATCTTAGTATGTTAGCTACCCTTCCAAAATTTATATCATTTACAAATTTAATGAGATTGTCACTTATGCCTTTATCTAAATCACTGATAAAAGAAAATGTTAGACAGCATAAGGCAAAGCACATATTCCTATGGTGAGACCACCTACTATACTGACTTGAAACTATAGGAAACTACTCTCCCAGTCAAATATCCAAATATTTCAGAATTCATTTTAATTGTATTATCATCGAGTCCACATCTCTCCATCCTCTCCTCAAGAACAGTAAGATACTTTACCAAAAGCTTTGCTAAAAAGCAGACAAACTATCGCCACCACATTTCTCTCATCTATTAGTTTAATGATTCCATGAAAAGAAAAGTTAACAAGTTGTGTCATGTGATCATCTTTTCTTAAGGAAGTCATGCTGGCTCTTGGTAATCACTTTATCTCATTTTAGATATTCATTATTTAAGAATCTACTCTAGAATTGTTGCAAGAATAGAAGTCAAATTCACTGACCTATTAAAGGTAAGATTCTGCTCTCCTCCTTTATATGAAACTGAGACATTTACCCATGATAAGTCAAGTTTACTGACCTACTGAAATGAAGATTCTGTTCTCCCCTTTTTTTAAAAAATTGGGACATTTGTCCTTCTCCAATCTGGTGATTCTTCTATTTTCTATTATCTTTAAAATATAACTTGATAGTTGCTCAAATCAAATTTGCTATCCTTTCTGTAAATTTTCACTGGAAAAGGCTTACAATTAATGGAAGGAGTACAATACAATGGAAATAGAACTGGCTCTGTAGTCATAGGACACGGGTTCAAATCCCACCTCAAAAGCTTACAACCCCCTTAGGTTCTATTTCCTTTTATATAAAATGGGCAGATTGTACTACACATCCTTTGAGGATCTTCTCAGCTCTAGATCTGTGCTCCTAGGAATGTAAAAATAATAACAATATCCACACCTAAATATTATACTGTGAACTTCTAATTTATGTTATTTTGCCATTTACCTTGAAGTTCCTCCATATGTGAGGGAGTTGCTTGAGTCTTGGGTTGAATATAAGATAATTTAAATCTGGGCACAACAAAGGGTACTTCTTTGCCATCAGATGGAATTTTAGAAAGGAGATAATCCTCAGTACAACCAACCTGACGTTTAACACACACTGAAGACATTGGAGGTAGACACGTAATATTTTGTCCATTTGGAGCTGCTGCTTTAGAGTCTTTTTCTGGGGAAGCTGTAAGCAAATAATAAAAATGATAATAAAAAGAACAATAAATATACATGTATTTATACATAATAATACAAAGTTATGTAGTGTCTCTAAGACATAGAGGACAGAGTGCTAGGTTTAGATGGAAAGACCTGGGTTCAAATCTTGCCTCTGATATTCTCTGTATAACCACTAGGCAAATCCTTTAACTTATCCATACCTTTTTCAGACAACTCCCTAAATACATATTCCTACTAAATCTATAGGAATTGGTAGAGAAATTCCCCCCATGCTGATTCATAGATCTTTTACATATTACCATAATTCAAAAAGTCTTGTTCCAATTTAGAAATACTCTACCCTCCAAATCCCACTATTCCTCTTTATTTCCTTGTTTTAAATTGTTTCACATTTCCTCCTGCCAATCTGCTCATCCTCATTACAAGGCCAATGGGGACTCAAATCATACATTTTAGATTTCCCTCAAACTATCCCAACTTAAAATATTCTATATCATTTATAAGTGGAAGGTGATAGACCTATGTCAGATCACATGTCCCAATTCCTGGATCAGCAAAAATGGTCACCTTATACGGTAACCTCATGTATCCTTAAAAGAATTGGAGAAGAAATTTATCATTTAAGAAAGTCCCTTTAGACTTTTATATACCTTCATCTGCCATAACTTTCCTCCTATATTTGTTCTTAGAGGGAAGAAAACTGGTTTCTCTTTGAGTAAATTTTATACTGTTTTAGGACCATCTGTCACATCTAGCTATACATCCCAATTTAATTCACCCATTGATTCCATTGTAAAGTCGGCATGAGAAGTAAAATTGTTCATTTTAAAGCCTCCACTCTAGGGGCTCCAAGTGCAATAAATCAACAGTATTTTTATGGCAGTCAAAATTAGATAATACCTCCTTGGGCTGCAGTAAATGAGACATATTCTCCAGATTTGGAGAGGTAGCAGTCACTTTGTTCTGAACCGGTCATATCATCAATGGAGCATGCAGTTCAGTTCTAAATAGCATATTTTTGGAACAACATTGATAAATAGAAGATTATCTAGTGAAGAGTGACAAGTCAGACCCCATAAATAGTAGCTGAAGGAATCAGGGATGGTTAGCCCAGAAAAGATAGTTTTAGCTAAATATTTAAGAGATTGTCATGGGAAATAGACTTAGACTATACGGTGCATTTAGGTAAAAGCCTGGCACATGGTAAGCTCTTAAATGTTTGTTGACTGACTTATTTGATTTATGTGTATGAATAACAAAGGAGCTAAGAACAATGGGTAGAAAGTAACAAAGAGGGAACTATAAGCCTCATTTGAGGAAAAAAAACCTTCTTAATAATTATGGCTATCTAAAAAATAGAATAGGCTGCTTCAAGATGCAGCAAATGACCCTCATTGAAAACTGTTAAGATGAGGCCATTTGTTGGATGTTTTAAGGTAGCCAAGGTGATATGTAGATAAGAGTGCTGAACTTGAAGTCCAAAAGTTCAAATCCTGGCTCAGACAGTAATGGTACGACTATAGGCAAATCACTTAAACTTCTACTTGCCTTAGCTTCCTTACCTGTAAAATGAGGCTAATAATAATATCTACCTCCCAGTTTTGTTATGAAGATAAAATAAGAAGCCATATGTAAAACACTTTGCAAATCTTAGAACATTATTTAAATACTACCTATTATCATTATGTTCTATAACTACAGGTTGAATTAGATAGCCTCTGAAGTTCTTTCCAGATCTAAGTTTCAGTGAATTGGAAAGGAAAAGGAAGAAATAACTATAAATTCATCCACTCTTTTAGAGCTGGTTGTGAGTCAAGAAAAATATTCAATAGCCTCTTTGGAAAAAAAAAGCTTTATCTGGTACTATTATCAACAAGTATTTCTAAAATAACTTTTGAAGATTTACAAGAATTCTAACAGGTGTTTTTTTTAACAAAGAGTTCTTACTTCAAAACAATAAGAAAAGAAATGCAAATCAAAACAACCCTGACATTTCATCTCACAGCCTGAAAATAGGCAAAAATGGCCTAAAAATAGCAACAGTCAATATTGGAAGGATTGTAGAACAGGCACACAAATACCTTATTGGTAGAGCTTTGAATTGGTAAAAAACATTTCAAAAAGAAATTTGGAATTGTGCAATTAAAGTGGCAACAATGTCCATACTCTTTGAACCAGAGATTTCATTATTTGAAACAGAGACTCCTTATACCTCAAGGAATGCCTTTTAATGGGCCTTATTTCCCAAATCTCATACTCCCATATATACTACACTGGTTTTTATTTATTTCAACTTATTTCTGAAAGGAAGCTCTGAAGCTGGCTCTTTCTAATGGGAAATGTTTGATTCTGCCTGGATCCTGCATAGGGTGCAAAGGTGGGGAGGTCTCCCTTATTCTATGTGCCAGAGCCTCCCTGCACAGCTTTGCCACTTTCAATCCCTTTTTCTCCAGACCCCCTAATGACAGACCTGAGTAATCTCCCCTGGAGAGGCACAGTGGGTTTCTGCAATGACCTTGTACTGGTATGTTTAATCCAATATTCTCAGACGTCACCAGGGAGCACCTGGTGTGAAAAGAGTCAGCAGGAAGGTCTTGTTATGAGGCCAAGCAAACAGTATTTGATGGGGGTAGTAAGGGAATGAGTTCTCTGAGCCTCCTGCTAATCTCTTTACAGGGGAAAAAAAGGACAAGTCAAGCTTCTGAAGTAAGCAGGGTCAAGAAAATAATATACACAGCATATTACATATAATCTAAACAGTAACTAAGCAATGCAAATGAAAAGAATAATTGCATACCAAAAAAAACAAAATTAAATATAATAACATTATTAAGATTAAGCAGGACCTAAATTAAGAGATATGAGAAAACACCTGAACCTTCCCTTTTGTGAGGGTGGGAGGTCCTCAAATGTTACACATTGCACATGTTTTAGGACTTTTTCCGTGTATTGATCAATTGTACTGTTTTTTTTTCTCTCTAAAAAGTACTATTTATAATATGGAATGGCTTTCTGAGATTAATTCTGAGATGGAAGGTAAAGGTTTTTAAAAATAAAATAAAGGATTCTATCACTGCAAAAATTCTAAGAACCATGATTTTGGACTGAAAGAAAAAATATACACAAAATGAAATGCCAGTTTTGTGTGACTAATAATGACTCAAGATCACAAGTTAATTTATACCACACAGTTCTAACCTAACTATTCAAAAACATTTTTGCATAGGGAAAAATTACTATAAGTGGAACATGATGAATTAAGTCATAGTAACTTGAGATAAATGAGAATCTAAGATTCCTTTCTTCTCAATTTCTTCCCCAAAAGGAATCTATGGATTCTGAACCAACAATTTGGACATACTGTCTGGAAAAGAAAATAACATTAGGTTTCTCAACCTAGTCCATAAAACCTTTTTAAATTATAAAAAGTACATTGAACTATAATACTATGCAATGTAGACACAATTTATGACATTGCTTCTATGGAAAAAGCCTTCTACACAGTAACTAGGGACATCAGGAACAGAGCTTCTTTAATAGGCATAGCCCAACACAAAGACTCTCCCTATCAACCATTGACAACAGGCAAAGCATTTAAGCTCCCCTGCATCTGTGTCCACCATAGGTGGCTCCCCAGGTAGGTAGGGAGAGCATTTCTGGTAACAGTGGTTCCCTTTGGGGTTCTGTCAGTGACAAGGGCTGTGAAGATTTTATCAATTAAAAAAAAGAATTTCCAATGGCAATTTATACAGGAAGGGCAATGAATTTTCTAGTCATAGCCAAAGAAGAGAGTATTAACCATGTTAACTGCCAAGGTGATTCCTTTAATATTCATGTTTTCTAGGTCCTTAAGTCAAGTGTTTGAAAGTAAAGGACTACTTTAATTTGTTTACTAACAATATTAGTAAGTCTTTAGTAATATATACCAATTAGTATTAACAATAATTGATATTAAGCTTAATAATAATAGTTATAGCTTTATATATCTCATAGCTATATTTTTCCATCTCACCATAGAAACAGCCTCTGCAGCAGCTTTTTATAAATTCTGTTGCCATTACTTTTAAAATCCAGTCTCATAGCAATAAAAACAAAGTTCCAAATGTAAATTTATCTGTTGGTAGAAATAAAAAAGAAACCAAAATGACAATACTTAATTATTAACTCATCAATCCATCCATAAGTATTAATGAAGTGGCAATTATATGCCAAAGATGATGGTAGGCACTAAGAATACAAGTACAAAAGAAACAATCCCTCCTACTTGCAATGAGTTTATATTCTAATATTTTAACATATAAAATACATAAAGGTTATTGTTAAATAAGCCATATCTATACTTTGGAAGCATGGTGAAGATTTTAAGGTCAATGCCTTTAAAAAATTAAGAGCACTTTCTTTGTGCCCCTTCTAGAATTCTATAAGCTTTTCCTCCTAATAAATTATTGATAGTTTTACTTACTGAAAGTCATCAAAATGTTGTCTTGATATTAAAACTGAAAAAAATAGTGGGAGAAAACTCTGTCTTCCTTGCTTTTATAAAGCTATTTGAACCTAAATCCACTTCTAGGGTCAAAATGGAAAGATAATAAGGCCTTAGCAGAAATATGTAGAAATGACCCTCTTTTCCTACACATGTCTAGATCACAGAAGAAAAACCTACCAGAGAGAGGGACCGATGCTTCCTTTTCTTGAAGGGAAGTGAATTCTACCCATTCTATTAAAGAAAAATAAAGAAGAAAAATGTAAGTTGATTGACAAATAAGATATAACAGTTGAACAGGACTATAATTAATTTGTAACTTGCTAGTAGACTGGTTACTTTTCAGATCAGCGACTATCCGTTCTTTTTTCCTTCCTTCTACTGCCTACCTTTTATCCTACTGCTGTTTTCATTAACTTGTTAGTTAAAATGCTTAGGACAGGGTTTCTCTATTACAGAGAAAATTGTTTTGCCGGTATATAATAGCAAACTAAGTTTTTCCCTAGAAGATACAGCTCTGGTTTATCTGCTGAATTAGACTTCCACTGGGATTCTTCCTCCCACAATATTTTATGCTTTTTTCCTATTCCTTTACCCAACAATATAGATGGCACTCCCTATCCTCCAAAATATATCTAAAATTCAAATTTTTAAATGGTATTAAATGATCACAAACCCAGTCCTACCTCAGACATATACTCATTGTGTGATTCTAGCCAAAGGTACACATCTCTGTACTAGACAACTTTCTAAGACCATCAATTGCAGAGAAGATGCCAAACATCTTTGATACAGGCAGTTTTATCTTGGACCTCCCTATATGAATTAAATCACAAGTCCAGTCTCTATCCTGACAGTAGAATTAGATCTTATGTAGATGTTAGGTTGTAAGTTAGCACATAAAGTAAAAGTAATAAAAAGCCCAAATTCATTAAATTCATTGATTTATTTCTTAGTAGAACTTTCTTCTGGAGAAAGCTCATTTTGGGTGGAAGTTAGTATAAGCAAGACATAGCTATCAATAGCTTTTTTTGGTACTAAGTTGCCATCAGTAATAGTTCATATTATCCAACAATAAATTTAATACCCTTCAGTCATCACAAATGCTTTCACAGTTTTTAATTAGCTAGAAATGTAAATACTTTATTCAAATGAAATCTTAAAGGAGAAATTTCCCCCCATAATCCAACAGACATATTTAGGAAGATGAAGAGCTGAGGAAGGAGTTAAATTTCATGAAAAGACTGTCTTTCCAACTCTGAAAACAAATAGTGTATACACACACACCCCACACCCATCCCCTCAGTCCCTGACGCAAGTAAGAAAGCAGCAAGTTGGCTTCCTCCCCATGGCAACCAGGTTTGCCATTTCCTTGTTTGGGCATTCTTTCTTTTTACCTCCATCCCAAGCCATAACAAAATCTCCAAAAGAGGATATGGAAATAAGAGAAACCCAAAATGTCCTTGGCACTATAAGCAGAAGTAGGAGAAAGCAATTAAAAAGTTAAAGGACTAAGAACACAGAAAGCCCCAAGAACTGCTTTGATTCCAAGGCAAAAATGAACATGCTATCTCTGCTAGAGTTAGCCCAGCAGCTGGCAAGAAAAACAGAGCAGTCACAGAGTTGGCAAGCCCTTGTTCAGGGAGAGCCATCATTCCAGGTGAGTAGGTATAGCTGAATTCAAGTAAGCTAAATGACACTACAATGTGGTTTTACAGAATTGTTTTTTGATTTAATGAAACTTCCTTCCTCCACCTCAATGGCCACCCTTTGAAAAATCCTTTTGATATAGAGATAGTATGACAGAACAGGAAGTCTTACCTCTGACACAAATTAACTGGATAAATCATTTAATTTTTTGTTGCCCTAGGCAACTCTCTAACACTCAAGTTCAACAGAAGGTGTTATCTACATTGATAGGACTCTCCAGCAGGAGTTTTATTCATCAATGATATGACAGAGCTACACTAGAACAAGGTACCTCAGTATACACTTAGTTTTGTAAATTAAAATTTGGCTTTAAACATTTTTTGGAGAATCTAAAGGAGTGATAAACTCATGTTCCTCAAAATTAGGATTAACTTGTAAAAATTGTGTTCCCAGAAAGTCATGTGTTAAAATTTAATTACAACAAGAAGAAATAAATTGTGTTTACTTAATTCAGTATTACACTTTCAGGCTTCCCAGACTATTTTGACTAAAAATACCCTATATATTTTTTAACTGACTCTCTTCTCTCCCCTCAATCTCAAAGGAAAACATCAGCCTTAAAACTTCAAAAAGAAGGCAAAGTAATTAAAAAAAAAAAAAAGGAAAGGTTGTTTTCAAAATCACCTATGATCTTTTTTTGCCAGATCCTACAGCCTTTTCTCAATATTTACCTTTCTTGACCATACTGCTATATTTAATACTTTTGATTATCTCTTCTACTTAGAAGAAGTAGTTTCATAACTGGAGTCTTTAAATATTTTTTAGAAAATATATTTATACCTGCACTTCAATGTTATTATAATCCTATTTATTTCATGCTTTTAAAAACATTATTTTCAGAAGGGGTGATGAAGGCTTTAATAGCCTGCCAAAGCAAGTCCATGACATTAAAAAAAAAAAAAGATTAAGAATCTGTTTAGATCTCTTCTCCCTAGGATATTCTGACATGGCTCTTTCCTGGTCTTCCTCCTGCTTATCTAGTTATTCCTATATTTCTTAAACTGAATCATTATCCTTGCCTTATTATTTATGTGTGGGATATATCACTGGGCTCTATCCTGGATCTTCTCTTCCCTCTTTATATTTTCTTTCTATGATCTCATCAAATCCCACAGATTAGCTAGCACCTCTATGTTAAGCAACTCCTAGAAAGATAGAAAGATAGAAAGATAGATAGAAAGATTGAAAGATAGAAAGATAGAAAGATAGAAAGATAGAAAGATAGATAGATAGATAGATAGATAGATAGATAGATAGATAGATAGATAGATAGATAGATAGATGGATAGATGGATGGATGGATGGATGGATGGATGGATGGATGGATGGATGGAGAGACAGACAGACAGACAGATAGATAAGAGTTCACCTTTATTCCGAACTCTACTCCCCATATGACCACCTGTCTATTGGGCATCTATTATATCCATAGGCATTTCAAAGTCAACATATTTTGAGTTTTGTTTTGTTTTGTTTTAATCATTAACTTTCTGTCCAAAGTCTCTCTTCTTAATTTCTGTATTTCTTTGGGTTCACCTCTATGTTTCTGGTAATCTAAGTTCAAAATCTCAACATTTCTTTCTCCATGAACCTTTATATCCAATCACTTGTCAAATCTTTTTGATTCTTTCTCCACAGTGTATTTTGTGTATATTCACATAGCCACCACTATAGTTTAGGCCCTCATCACTTAAAGGAACTAAGTAAATCATATCTTTGCTTTTGCTTTTTTCTCCCATTTATATTATTTATTCACAGAACCCAGAAAGTCCCTCAATGGGATATATTTGAGGCATGCATACCCCCAGGACATTAACTCTGAAGGACTGTTATAACTCCTCCAGCTAGGTTTTTAAGTCCTTAATATTCCCCTAAAAGCTCCACCATTTCCTCTAACCTTTCTCATTTCACAAAGCATGAACCACATGGGTGCTTATTCAGTAATTCAGAGCACCAGTTTATTTCTTCCTGATACCTTAAGATATCTTTAATTATCTCAAAAGGCAATATGAAAAATTTTCTCAAATCCCAATTTTACTCATTTTAGTTTGGTAACAAATAATGCAATAGATAACTTATTAGGGAGTAAAGAAACAAAAGCAAACAAGAAATTGTTCGGAATCACACTCTATATCTAAGAAAGGGAGGCAGCTTTATGCAAATTGGTTCTCAAAACATAGGAGTGATGGCTTTGCCTAAGTTGTCAAGTTTAGGACACAAATACATTGCTGGTGGAGTTGTGAATTTATCCAACTATTCTGGAAAGCAATTTGGAATTATGCTCAAAGGGCTTTAAAAGATTACATGCCCTTTGATCCAGCTATACCATTACTGGGTTTGTACCTCAAGGAGATAAAAAAAATGTTTGTACAAAAATATTTAGAGTTGCAATTCTTGTAATGGTAAAAAATTGGAAAATGAGGGGGTGTCCCTCAATTGAGGAATGACTGGACAAGTTGTGGTATAAGATGGTGATGGAATACTATTGGGCTATAAGGAATGATAAACTGGAGGAGGAGGAACCTCCATGAACTGATGCAGAGTGAAATGAGTAGAATCAGAACATTGTACACAGAAAGTGAGATGTTGTAGAATGATCAAATGTAACTGATTCTGCTATTAATAGCAATGCAATGATCAAGAACAATACCATGGAACTTATGAAAAAGAATTGCTATCCACATCTAGAGAAAGAACTATGGGTGTAGAAACCCAAAAGAAAAATATGTGATTTATCACTTGGTTATATGAGCATATGATTTGGGGTTGGGGTTTTCTATTACAAATATGAATAATACAGAAATAGGTTTTGAGTAATAAGACATGTGTAAACCTGGGGAATTGGTAGTCAGCACCAGGAGCAGGGAGGAAAGAAGAGAGGAAGAAAACATGAATCATGGTACTATGGGAAAATATTCTAAAAAAAATTTTAATCAAATAAAAATAAAAGGAAGTCTACAATTATAAAAAAGAAGCATGTAAAATACTTTTATAATAGAATAGGCATCAAGCACTGTACAAAGTTGCGGAATGCAGTTTGTAATGTCATGAATGGGCAACAGCAAAAAAAATCAGTTTGGTTAGGATAGAGAGTAAAAAAGAGTAAGGAACAGTACACCTGGGAAGGTAAGTTGGAGTCAGATTATGGAGGTTTTATAAAATCAAACAGAGAAAATTGTATTTTAGCCTAGAGGTAATAGTCAATGGAGCTTCTTGAGCAAAAAAATGATATAGTCAAACCTGTACTACAGGGACATTAATTTGGCGGCTTATAGGAAATAATTGGAGAGAGAAGAGACAAATTAGCCAACTATTTCAATAGTCCAAGTGAGAAGTGATGAAAGGCTTGAATTAGGACCTTGACCTGTAAATGGATAAAAGAACAAATCTTTAGGCTATTTCTGCTGACTAATGTATTCACAAATGAAAATTCCAGAAAACTCAAGAAGGCATTATTAAGTATTAAAAGCCATAAAACTGAAAAGCAGTTTTTAAGCTTTTTTTAATTTTTTTGAGTTTCAAAAGCCAATTGAGCTGATTAAAAAGATGTAGCTAAGAATAGATTGGGGTGGGGGCAGCTGGGTAGCTCAGTGGATTGAGAGCCAGGCCTAGAGACAGGAGGTCCTGGGTTCAAATCTGACCTCAGATACTTCCTAGCTGTGTGACCCTGGGCAAGTCACTTAACCCCCATTGCCTAGCCCTTACCACCCTTCTGCTTTGGAGACAATACACAGTATTGACTCCAAGATGGAAGGGTAAGGGTTTAAAAAAAAAAAAAAAGAATAGATTTGCATATCTGGACTACATCATATCAATCTCTTGACCAGAAACAGAATGTATCTAATTAAATCTAATAAAAACTACATCTGCTTAAAAGTCCTACAATTTTAATCAAAAAGACTTTAAAAATAAAATATTACTGGGGAAAAATATAAAAAAGATTTAACGAAGAGAGAACAAAATGCCAAAGTATGCTCAACAAACCAGAAAACAAAGAATGTCCCTATAATGTAGAAAAGGGAAAAAAGAGTAACAGATTCCTAGAAATCCCCAGAGAACAAGAAAGGAACCAGCAATAAAATCACTGGCCTCAAATGTCTATATACAAATGTATAAGGAAACAGTTAGATAGCTACATGGATGTGTACAAATAATAAGGAAGGTGAACTAGAGACCCTAAATGCAATGAAGTTGATCTGCCTAGATAAGAATCACTGATAATGTAGGATAGGATATATAAATGGAATATAATTATGGAAAGGCATATCTTATTCAAACAGAAAAGGATAAGTAAAGGAAGGTGGGGAAGAAGTGTGATATTTTATGGACATATTCTCACGTGAAGAAATCTTGGAAGCAGGTGTAACTAGGCTTTGGTGCATAGCCAGCTCACTATATGGTAGCAACCCTGTGGAAGACACCAAGCACCTGCTTCAATAAGAAAACATTTTTGCATTCTCCTACCACATGAGTAGGAGAAGTTTCTTTCTATTGACTATGTAGCCAGACCTGGGTCTATCCTTAAATCTATCAGATGGACACACAGTCATTCTCTCACATACTGGTAACCTCCAGGAGAACAAATTTTCTTTACCCACAGCATGGACAATGCACTAATTTAGGCAGATGGAGGGGCCATGTTCTCTTTTACCACCCTTTAGACCTGGAGAACCAAGATTGGGGGTTTTGACTTTTTTTCATTTGTCCTTTCCAGTTTTAGGTGTAGAGACCACAATACTGGACCTTGGTCAAAATTCCAGGGCAGCAGGGCACCCCAATGGCACTGTAGATTTGGTGGGATTAATGCTACATAAGAACTGAGCTAAAATATGACCCTAATGCCCCCTCTTACCAAGTGATTGGAGGAAGAATTATGTGTGTGTGCATATTGGAAGAAATGTTTAGGTTTATCCTTCTTACGTTTTTGAAATAAATGTTCTTTCATAAAAGTTAATGTGATTGCTAGGAGGTTAAATAGAATTGGGGTTCTAAAATTGAAGGAATATAAGTGGTAGCCTTGAATTAATGGCACTGACTATATACACCCAAATCTCCAAGGGTAGTGGAGAACCCTAGATAAGAGGATAAATTTAAAACAGCTGGACTTCTGGCAACAGAGGTCAGAGTAGTCATATATAAATGTTTCCCAATTATAGTTAATCTGATTCTCCAGAGGCTGTGTGTTCAACACCTCTACTATAGAACACTAAGGTAAAGAAGAATGGGGTAGAAACAAAAACAATATTGTACTTGGACAATACTAGAGACCTCTTGGACAGGAAGAAGAAAGAGATGAAAAGTTTGAGAAGCAGATCAGAAGCATAGCACACAGAAATTACTTAGTTATTGAGAATTTTTATTATCTACAAATCTGCTCTTTCTACTAAAGGCACTTCCTTACTGTTGTTTGGTCATTTCAGTCACATCTGACTCTTTGTAACTCTATTTGGGGTTTTCTTGGCAAAGATACTGAAATGGTTTCTTCCTTCTCCAGATTATTTTACAGATGAGGAAACTAAGGCAAACAGGGTTAGGTGACTTGCTCAAGGCAATACAACTAAGTGTCTGAGGCTGGATTTAAACTCAGGTCTTCCTGACTCTAAGCACAGAAATGAAGTCTAGGCTCCACTGGAAGGAACATTTATTAAATCTTAATTTTGTGTTCAGCATCATGCTAAGGGCAGCTCAAATGAGATAACATGTCAAGCACTTAGCATAGTGCCTGTCCTGGTAGATGCTAGACAAATACTTATTCCTTTCCCTTTCTCCCAACTGTCGGGGATACAAAAAAAGGCAAAAATAGGCTCTACAATGACAAAGCTTACATTAGAATGGAGGAGATGATATGTAAATCACAGCACATACAAATTACATAAGGAGTGGATGGAAGGCAATCTGAGAGGGGAAAGCATTAGCATCAATCAAAACTAGAAGTCCTCTTGAAAAAGGTGGGACTAAGCTGAATCTCAGATAAATCAAGGAACACTTAATATTCAATAAGCACCCTTTGATAAAAAGCCAGTATCATAACTTTTTAAGTTTCATTGAAGGAAATATCATGCAATATTGTCATAAATGTAATCTTAATTAAAGGTTATTACATTAATTACACATAAGAAACTATATGTATTTTCTTCTGGGGGAAGGGTAAACTACATCTTACATCAGTAATAAAGAGATATTCCAATGATATATGTACTTAATTACATAATCACTTTATATTAAGTGCCTCTGAACTATAGACCTTGGTCATAGTAATCATAATAAACTATCTAAATATTTAATTTTATACATTTGTTCATTAAAAAGAATTTGTCCAATTTATCATAAACTGAGCAAGAAATCATACCAAGGCATCTCTTATCACCATTTAACGATGACAAATTTGGTCAAAATCAGTTAATACCTTCAAATTTACTGAAAAGTACAAAACACTTCTGTAAATTGCACACTTCAAAGAAACTTTACTTCTGGGTACTGTTTGCAAAAATTCTAATGAGATCAAAATTCTTTAAACTATTTTCAAATTTAGTTGCAGATTAAAAACAAGCACCACCATTTAATGATCATGTATACACACTATATAAAAGTCAAAGATATGGAGCTCTTAGTAGAAGGTATTTCAAATACTAGGATAGAGCTTCACTTTTTCTTAGGAATACAATGAAACACTGAGTTTCAAACTATAGAATAAACTAGGGAGAAGTGACTAAGAAGTCAATATCTAATGCAATGGTCCCCATTTTTTCTTTTATTCCTGCAAACCCCTTTCAACAACCAAAAAAAAAGCATCATGAACCTCCAGAGTAACTTACTATACTACTCATAATATTCTGTATAATTATTTCCTGCTTAAAGTGCCATTAAAGAATTTTTAGCCTGATTCCCTAGAAACATAGTGGAACCACTAGATGGGAACCACTAATCTACTGTAATACATCCTCTTTTAGAAGTTCAATTTGGTTATGTTTCAATTATTTGAAGAGTCAGCAAAATAGATGTTGATCATATTTTAGAAAATATATTTATAGGCTGAAGATTTTATTATATACTTGTTTATAGCTAAGTGAGGGGGGGAATGCCAACTTCATAAAGATTAACAATGGCTCAGACATAAACATATTAGGCAGAACAAATTAAATACTTGAGAATTCATATCATTAATTCAACAAGCACTAGTGCCAGCAATTCTTGTTTCTATAACTCATGCTATGTAACAGGAAAACAAACATTCAGCAGATCAACTTACACAAAATATAGGTACCAAATACCCCAATTTATGTTTCTCTGATGAGTCATTTCTATTTAAAAAAATAATCACCAAGATTCCCCCTCTCCCATAGGCCAGGTCAGAAGCTCACTTATGGGAGGGGGCAGAGAGGAAAGAGAACAGAGCAAACTAAGAATGATTACAATATTCACTTTTACCCTATACTTTATCTAGACTACTAGTTTAGTTTATATAAAACAATGCCCTTTCAACACTTTTATCATTCTTAACACAGAGATGATAGGATAGTCACATTCAAAATGTGTCAATAGCAACACAATCAGGCTCTAGAAGTAACCTTCAGGAGACATCACAATTTTCCAAATTGATTTTATTATTAAAACAATGCAATCAAGTGGTAAACAATAAAAGTCTTTGCATTTTAGAAAGTACTAATTTCATTTCACCTTCATATTAATAATGTCATTGCACAATGAAGAAAATTCAACTATATATTATGTTTCTGTTACAGGTATGAAATGCTGTCACTTTGCCCATATTCCTAACCAAACAATATTATCTAATAAAATGATACCTTGTTCTGAAACTTAAATTTAAAAACTAATTTTCTTTAAGAATTTGAAACAAGACATAATTTTTATGAAATATCATTTTAAAGCATATTTCCTCTTGGGGCTTCTGTAAATGACAGGAATTTCCTGGCTTAGATATCTATTTAAAATATTTAGTGATTCAGTTACTTTGATTAAGTAGTACTTACAGTCAGATGACTCAGAAAACAAAATCCAAGCCAACTATGCCCTATCAAGGCTATTAAAATAAAAGATTTTAATACAGAAACCGTTCCAGAATGCTCAAGCTGGTTTGTTCTCACTACTGATATATTGATTTGTTTCCTTACTGAAACCAAGTTAAAAAAGGATGAAGGATAAAAGGATGATAAAAGTTGTAATTTCCTCTTAAAGAGTTTGGACAAAATTATCTCTAATAGCTTAGAAATTCCAATTCTACTAATTCAAGCTTGTAGTCCAATCATGTCAGACTCTGCCTCACCCAATTTGGGGTACTTTGCCACTATTATTACTTCTAAGGTTCCCAAAACAGCCTAGCAAAATGCCCAACTATTATTTATCATTCTCTAACTTTTACAGCTGAAGAAAAGAACAAAAACTAAGAATCCTTTGGAAATTTAAGCTTAAGCAATTTAAACTTGAGGGAGCAAATCAGTGATAGTTGAAAGTGGAAGCTGGATTTCCTCGTTTTTGTTCTAGAACTCTATAGCAGAGTATTATACATATTACTCATTTCTTAAGAATTTAAAAATAATAAACACAAGGGAATTTGTTTTGCCCTTTTAAAAAACTACTCCAAATTACTGAAAAATTACGATATAGATTATGAGCAAGTTGTAATACATCATGAAAATAAATTACTTCTCTCCCCTTTGGAAGAAGCCAGAGTTGAGTTGGGGACTAGTAAGGATGAGGTACACCTGAGGTCAGTTGTATTTAGAAAGAGCTCTACGGCTGAAAATGAGCTCTGCTTGGTTTCTAGCTGTGGGACCTTGGGAAAGTCCGTTCCCCCCCCCCCCTTCCTCCTTGGAAGTCAGTTTCCTCAGCTGTAAAGTGAGGGAGTTGGACTCGCAGAGTTCTGAAGTCACCCTGATGTCTAGGATCTTGGGCTACTCGACGCATTACGGATGCTGAAGAGATTGTTGGCAGAGGGCGGGTAAAAAGTCAACACTGTCAAAGAAGAAACATTGGAGAGCTGCGAGCAGGCAGCAGGAAAGCAGGTTTTGGGTGCTAGGGACTCCACACCTTCCTACTCTCCTTACCTCAGGCCGGGTTGTTCACCTCCCCCAGGCCTAAGTGAAAGGCGATTGCTGACAGGTGATAAGGTGAGGCAGACTAAGAGCTCAAGATCTGGCGTCAAATATCCTGGATTCAAACCCTGCCCACGCTACTTATTGCCCATGTAGCTTTGGTCAAGTCCCTTCTTTACTAGACTCTAGTCGTGCTTCCTACGTCGTAAGAAGATCTCGAAGGTCTCTTTCAGGACTAAATTTCCTGACCAAAGGCAACAAAGTGGAAAACTCTGGGACTGACATCGAGGCTCCCTGAGACTAAACACCAGGGACAAAATCGCCCGAGGAAATATACCTGTATAGGTGGCGGGGAGGGGCGGAGAAAGGAGCCCCGCCCAGCTTGGGGTAAGAGGGGGTGAAGACGTCTTCAGAGGAAGAGCCCAGAGATTCAGGTTGAAACTAGGAGGCTTCCCAGGGAGTGGAGAGGGTAAGGGGTGAGGAGTCCCTCTTTTCTTTTTTCCCCTCCTCTAAGGAAAAGTTCGCTAGAATAGCGAATGCCTCCGCACCACCCCCACCCCGCCGCCTCACTAGACTTATTGGACAGCGTCCTCGT
This sequence comes from Gracilinanus agilis, assembly GCF_016433145.1. Taxonomy (NCBI): domain Eukaryota; kingdom Metazoa; phylum Chordata; class Mammalia; order Didelphimorphia; family Didelphidae; genus Gracilinanus; species Gracilinanus agilis. Next base: position 509,243,913 of record NC_058131.1, on the reverse strand, counting down.
TGCTCCCAGAGGTGTTTTGTCCCCCTCCTGTCCCACCTGCAATAGTCCTCATACTTGGGCTAGCACACGTCGGGACCGACTTCAGTTAGTTACCTGCTTCGCTCAGGAGACACCACAAGCCTGATGCTTCCACCTCAGCAGCCTGGACAATATAATTCCACACCTACTCCAGCCAGGAGCCGAAAGCTCCATGAACCCCGCCCATAGGGCTCCTCTCGGACCATCCCCTAAGAGAGGTGTGGCCAGGAGTGACTGAAAAAAACTCAATAGTCTACCTGAAGCTGCGCCTGCGTCATTTGTGCCTTTCTCCCCACCCCACCCCCAACGTCCCCCCTCCCCCATCCACAGCACAAAACACCTACACAGAGCCTTTACTGCGCTAAGATGCTCTAAGGGGTTAAAGGCCACTGAAGCTGGGAACACTTTGCTATTCAGTGGGCTCTAAGAATACGAGGAAGGGTCTTTCCAACTAGAAATCCTTTTCCTGACAGAAAATGTGTTCTGTCAAACGAGAAGCTTTTATCTCTGGGCTCAGACCTAGTAGAGGTCTGGAGAGAATCATCTAAGTATTTATAATTTAGATCTGAATCCTCCCGGCTTCTGACCCCCCCAACCCCCAAACCTATGAACGACACATTCTGATCACAGAATTTGAAGCTGAATGAAATTTTAAGATCATTAGCTCGAACTCCCTCGTTTAAAGACGAGGACACTAGGGTTAAGAAAGAATTGTTTTGACTTGCACACGATCATAGAGGTAGCAGAACAACAATCTGAACCAGATTTTAAGGTTCCAAATACCAGGTTCCCTCCGTTATGCCATAATTGCCCCTTCTGTATCATTTTAGCCTAAATTAGCATGAACTGATTTTAAACCTAAAAAGGCAAGCTGGTGTGTTCAAAGTGAAATATGCCAAGGACTTTCCCCCCTCCTAATTGTCTCATAGCTTCTCTTCTTTGCTAATTAAAATTCTACCCAATTTCAAGCCCTTTCTTTAAGTCTGCTTCTTAAATAAATCCCTAACAACCCCCAAGGTAACAATCTCTGTCCAGCAAACTTCTAAAGCACTTTTGAATCTGTCAGTTGGCATTTAGCATATGTTACCTCGTTAAGGTCTTTGAATTGTTTTGAACTTTTTTTTTTTTACTTTTTACAACTTTATGTCTACATTGTAAATATCTGGATAGCGGAGACTGAATATTATACTTCTTTGTATCTTACCTAACACCAATAGTAGCATAAGGTCTCACTCACACGTGTTAAGTAAATATTTGCTGAATTAATTTCTAGCATTATTTCATCACTGTCTAGCTGACAAATCCCAGTATCTAAGGTGCTAATCTGTTGATTGAAATGATTAATTTATGATTTGGAACAAAACAATTTTATTAGCCGACATTCTGCACTCTATTCTTTCTCTTCCCACAATATCCTGTTCTCCTCCTTCATACATTTCCTCTTACATCTTCTTCTCTACCTGTCTGCCCCTCCTGATTGTACCTTTCTTGCCTGGAGAGAAACAGATAAGATATCACTGGGGCTAACAGATGTGTTACACTTCTTTCCTATGTAGTCTAGGTGGGATATTGTATGGGTAAGGTGGCAGATGGTATAGGTAAGACTAGAGATATGAAGATTAAAATCATGAAGCAAAGACTAGATGACAAATATGTAGCAAAGGGATTCTTGGTCAGGTAAGGATTGGTCAATATGACCTGTCCAACTGTGATTCTATAATTCTGTCATTTCTAAACTTATGATTCTACATATATTTGTTTTTAATATTCTGTTTTATATCCTCTTGACTTCTGGTATTTATTCCTGTCCCCACCAAGAAAACTATACCTTATAACAGACATTTTTAAGGGGAAAAAAAGTTCAGCAAAACCAATCAACATATCAAAAAAATCTGATACTGTATGAAATGTTTCATAATCATAATTTGTCTTCTCAAATGTCTCTTTTGAGCCCAAGCTTATTCTTTAAAATTTCACAATCAGTGGTTTCAATTGTTTTCTGTTAATTTTCTTTCCATTGACACGATTGTGGTCATTGTGTATATTGCTTTCCTGGCTCTGTTTGCTTTACTTTGAATTAGTTCTGAGTCACTTTCTAGATGCTTCTCTGAATTCATCCTGCTCCCTGTTTCTTTGTTGTTTTTCAGTTGTTCTAGTCTTGTCCAACTCGTCGTGACCCCGTTTTAGGATTTTCTTGGCAAATATACTGGAGTGGTTTGCCATTTCCATCTCCATCTCATTTTACAGATGAGGAAACGAAGGCAAACAGGATTAAATGATTTTCCCAGGGTCACACAGTTCATCTGAGGTCAGATTTGAATTCAGGAAGGTGAGTCTTCCTGACTCCAGAACTCTCTCTACTGTGACACTTAGTTGCCTCTTTGTTTCTTACAGCACAGTAATATTCCACTATATTTATGTACCACAACTAGTTCAGGCACTTCCACATCAATGAATATCTTCTTTAGTTTTAGTTCTTTGGTACCACAAAACGTGCTGCTATAAATATTTCATTGTATAGGGAGTGCTAAGTGAATGTATTTATTTATATATGTGTATATATATATATATATATGTATATATTCTAAGCATTACTTTACTTTTTTTCTCCTTGGTCATCTTTATCTTTTTATTATAAAGATATTTTATTTTACCAATTACAAGTAATAATACATTTCCACTTAAGTTTTACGAAGTTATATGATCTAAATTGTCTCCTTCCTTCCCTCCCTCCATCCCTCCTCTCTCCCAAATCTGGCAAGCAATTCAATCTGGATTATACATGTATTATCATGTAAAACAAATTTCTGTATTGTTCATTTTGGTAAGAGAATAATCATATAAAACCAAAACCCCAAATAAACAAGTGAAAAATCACATGCTTTGATCTGCATTCCTATTCCAATAATTCATTCTCTGGAGGTGGATAGCATTCTTTTTCCTGAGTCCCTCAGGACTGTCCTGTATATTTGTATTGCTAAGAGTAGCTAAATCTATTACATTTGCTCATTCCACGGTATTGTTTATTCGGTATACAATGTTCTCCTGGTTCTGCTAAGCATCACTTTAAAATACAGTTTCTCATTCACCAAAAAAATTTTAAGGAAACCTACCAGCATAGTATAATGTAAAAAGTACTAAAAAAAACTGAATCCTAACTCTGCTGGGTGCTGGTGGTGTATCACTTAATCTCTTTTAGGGCTTCAGTTTTCTCATATGTAAGATGAAGAAGTTGAACTAGATAATTTTTTGTGCCATGGACCCCTTTGGCAATCTGGTAAAGCCTACAGATCCATTCAAAGAAAAAATGTTTTCAAATTCACAAAATAAAAGATAAAGGAATACAAAAAAGAAGCCAATTAAATTGAAATACAATTATCTAAGTTTTTTAAAGCAAGTTCTGAGACCCTAGATTAAGAACTTTTGGAATAGGTGATCTCTAAGGTCCTTTCCAGTTCTCTATGTCTATGACTTTATAACATGAAAGTATCAAAAATGAGATGAAGTCCAAGGTACTTAAGGTCTTCTTTTTTGCTCAAGAAAAGTGTTCTCCCTCCTCTCCTTCCTTTTTCTACTTCCATCTAGCATGAGCTGCCATTGTGCTCCATCCTGCAAAAGGTGACTCTGTTCACCATTTCTTGTGTCCCTCCTTGCCCCATTCATTTTATTTTATTTTTTTTAATTTTTTAAATTTTGAATATTTTCTCCTAGTTACATATTTCATGTTCTTTCCCTCTCCCCCAACCTCCCTTAGCCAATGCATAATTCCACTGGGTTTTACATGTATCATTGATCAAGACTTAATTCCATATTATTGATAGTTGGAGTAGAGTTATCATTTAGTGTCTACATCCCCAATAATATCTCCAACAGCCCATGTGTTCAAGCAGTTGTTTTTCTTCTGTGTTGTTCCTCCCACAGTTCTTCCTCTGAATGTGGCTAGTTTTCTTTCTCATAAGTCCCTCAGCCTTCCTCTTGATTCTTGCATTGCTGCTAGTATAAAAGTCTTATGTTCAATGCCCCATTCATTTTAGAAGCAGAAAGATTCAAGTTTTTAATTCAGATATTTATTACAAATATAAAAATGTAAGCAAATCAGTGTGAAGGGATTCTTAGTTGTTGTGAAGAAATTTTATCCCCTGTTTTTATTCATTCATTAGAATACAAGCTCCTGGATGATTTCATTCATTGTATTTCTATATCCCCAATAATATTGTCTACATCCCCAATAATTTATCCCCAGCATTTATCCCAGTGCCTAGCACATACTGGGGATTTAATAAATAGTTGTTTATTGATTGATAGTTCAATAAATTAACAGATTAATTAATAGATCTTTGATCTTCTCAATGTATGTACTCTCTCTACCATATAGATTGAGAAAAAAAACTATTCTTGTTTTCTAGTCCTATACAATTTACAAATCTTCAAAAGAGAATTATTATTATGATTATCATTGAATAAAATAGTTAAATGAAAGTTTATTTGTAAAGAAGGTTCAGTTTGCCCTTCTCCCATAATCTACAACCCTGCATTCTTTGGAGGTAATGAAGGCACTGACTTTTGGTCTTAACCCCTTACCCAGAGGAAGGAGGACTCTCCTCCATTCCCAGAGTGGGTTGAGATCTTAGAATACCAAGGCTCAAAAGGAAGGAAAGAGGATAGCTATGGAGAAGAGTGAAAACTGTAAGATAAGAGTATAGAGAAAAGAGAGTCACCAGAGTACAGCATTAATTATAACTATTTAATTCAACACAGGAAGGAAAAGACAATCAACAAAGCTGGTGAAAGATGTAGAAAGACACTAATTGAAAAGACTTCTAAAAATATCCCGGCTTCCCAACAGTTTCCTAGAGAAACCCTGCATCCCATCCCATTCCTGACCAGCTCATTTGATCCCATTATAATGACATAAAACCTGCAGGAAAGAGTATCAGAGAGGCTGTATAACCAAGATATATACAAGATAATTTGGGTATAATCTCAGAGAGAAAACATTAACATTGAGGACCAGGAAAGGTTTCTTGCAATAGGCAGGGTTTTAGCTGCAACTTGAAAGAAGTCATAGCACATAATATAGAGACAAGGACTAGGAGAGGGGTACAACAATGCTGCACTTTCAGTGAGCAAAAAGCAAGATCATATTTGCATCAAAAATGCCATATAAAACTCATCCAAATGTCTGATAGACAGGAGAAAGCTGAATAGAAGAAAGGAGCATATATTTCAAGGATACTTCTCACTCTATTCTGCCATCTCTGATGACATTTTTAGGAATATGTTAAAGTATCCTACAAAAAAAAGAAAGGAATAGGAAAGGGGGCATAATAAAAATAGCACTTCTTAAAAAGAGATATTACACATTAAAACCATTGAAATAAAAGAATGAATGGAGGAACAAAGAGGAATAGGTACTCATCTAAATTGAAGAAATGAAGAATAAAATGCATGAAAGAATGAAACAGAGAAAGAGAAAGAATAAGAATATAAAAGTAAAATCAAGGAATTTGACATAGTGATAATGGGAGAAAAGGCAGTTAAGGGGAGAGAGATCTGGGATCAAGTTAGTGTAAGCAAAACAATCCACATAAGTGAAGTGCTGATTTAAAAGAAGGTGTGTGTGTGTGTGTGTGTGTGTGTGTGTGTGTGTAACTGAAGAAAAATACAAATTTTAAAACTGCAAGATTAAATTCCTCTACAAAGAGAAATAAATGGAAGAATAGATTAAAAACTTAACACTTTGCTGCATGCAAGAAATACATTTAAGGGGACAACTAGGTGGTTCAATGGATTGAGTCAGGCCCAAAGAAGGGAGATCCTGAGTTCAAATCTGACCTCAGACACTTCCTAGCTCTGTGACCCTGGGCAAGTCACTTAACCCACATTGTCTCATCCTTACCACTCTTCTGGTAAAAAATAATACATTGATTCTAAGACAGAAAGTAAGTGTTTAAAAAAAATTGTACATTTAAAACAAAAAGTAAAAAAATGAGCATATTGAAGAGCATCTGTTACATTTCAGAGAATTATGGAAAAAGAGATGCTATCATCTCATTTACGGCAATAAAAAGATTGATAGTGTCAAAAAAAGAGAGAAATTATATTGTCTAAATATTCCCTTCACAATGAAAAGTTCCTAATATGAATTATATATACAACAAATGGCATAGTAGTTAAATTCATAGAGAAAAACAATTATAAAAGACTATATTACCATAATAATAGTAGAAAATTGACATTTTTCTCTTGGTGCTTATTAAATCTAACAAAAAGTTACTTAAAAAGGAAATTATAGCATTGAACAAATTGTTGGAAAAAACATATTTGATATATGACAACTTTTAAATGGGATACACATAAATGATTATACCTATTTCTTGGCATCTTGATATGTCTTTTACAAAAACTGATAATATGTTAGTACATAAAAGAATCATAAACAAAAAGTAGAAATAATAAATGCATCCTTTATAGCCATAATGCAATAAAAACAGCATCAACTAAAAGAAATATAAGGGAAAAATATATAACTAAATAAACATTCAGCGATTTTGCTTAAATAAAGATTAAGTCAAAAAAAGAAATAATAGAAATCAAAACTATGAGACAACATACCAAAACTTAAGGAACACAGTTAAAACAGTTCTCAGAGGAAAATTTATATATAAATATTTATGTTAACAAGATGGAAGCAGGAATAATCTGTTGGTTAATCATGGTATTTTAAAAACTGGATATTAAATTACTAAACTTAAATCAAAAGGAAAAGAAGAAAATTTCAAAATTAGAAGGAGAATAAACAGGAAAATAAAAGATTGTAGAACTGATAAACCAAAATAAGAACTGGCTTTTGGGGAAAAATAACAATATTGGTAAACATTGCCTAAGTTGATTTTGAAAAAAAGGAAAATCAAATTACCAAAACAGAAAATAAAGAAAATTAATTTCCAACAAACTGAATGGAAATGAAGATTCATTTAAGGGAAGTTGATGAACATCTGCAAAATATTTGAAATATCCAAAGTAGCAAAACAAAAAATAGAGATGGTAAACAATTCAATCTCAGAAAAAGATGCTGAGCAATCCATAAATTATTTACCAATAAAAACGTTTGGGATGAAACAGTTTACAAGTGAATTCTATCAAACATTTCAGAAATACTTGTGCTACAAAAATTAAGTCTAAAAAATAGCAACATAATTAATACTACTAAGCTACTTTCATGAGACAAATTTGGTCCTGACATTCAATAAGAAAAAATATTAAAAAGAAACTATAGAGCCATGATGGCAAACCTATGGCACATGTGCCAAAAAGTGCATCCAGAGCCCTCTGTGGGCATGCCTGCTGTTACCCACTAGAGTTCCTTACTAGAAAACTTGAGGGACTGGAGGGGAGCTCTTCCCCTCCTCCTCCCCATGCACCTGAGGACATTCCCCACTTTACCCACCCCTCTTCCCAGCAGCCAGTGGGAGCACTTCCTCCCTCCCCTGTCTGGGGGAATGTTCTGGGGGAGGGGTCCCATGCTGTGTGGCTGTGTGGCACAGATGGCAGCCTGTTGAGTCTGTGGTAAGGTGATTCCCAGAGTGGGGTTGGAGAGAAGCTAGGATTGAGGGGAGCATAGCTCACGCTGTGGTACATAGCTGGAGGGGAGCAGAGCTGGAGGGGAGGAGAGTGCTCGGGCCACTTTCCTCCCCTTCTCCATAGGCACCTCTCAGCACCTGCCCCTCTGTCCAACATCGCAATCAGAATGATTCTTCCCTCCCCTGTCAGGGATGGGAGGAGATGCAGTGAGGGGAGGTGATTTGGATGGGGCACTCAGTCTCTGGGGGGGCTAGGGATTGATGGGGCACTGGAGGATGGTGTTGGGGTGAAGCCCAGAACTCCATCTCTAAAAGGTTCACCTTCATGGCTATAGACCATTCTCAATTACAAATATTAACAAAAATTTTAAGTAAAGCCTTCATAATGAAATTATAGGAATATATTCAGAAAATAATTTTCCTTGACCAAGTTGGATTCATGTTAGTGATTCAAGGATGGTTCAACATCAGGAAAGCAACATAATCATATGAACTGTGAAAATAATAAAAAGTACCAATTATTTCAACAGATACAGAAAAAGGTTTTGATAGAAACATAACACTCATTTATGTTAAAAACCCTAAAAGCATAGGTAAAGAAGGGTCCTTCTTTAAAGTATCCAAAAGACACATTTAAAACTATGAGTTAGCATTATTTGCAATGGAGGAATACTAGAAGTTTCCCCATTGCAAAAGGTACAAAGTAAATTTGCTTCTTTCCACTATTATTTGATATCATCCTAGAAAGCTAGCAATAATAATAGTACATGTGAACAAAATTAAAAATATAATCACCAAAGAGGAGATAGAATTACTTTTGTGTGCTACTGCCAAGTCTAGAGTTTTAGACTTATCTTCCTGAGTTCAAATCCAGCACCAGACACTTACTTTAGTGTGACCCTGGGCAAGTCAAAGGTAAACCTAGTTTGCCCCCATTTCCTTATATGTAAAATGAGATGGAAAAGAAAATGGCCAATCACTCCAGTGTCTTTGCCAAGAAAACTCCAAATGGTGTCATCAAGAGTCAGAAACAACTGAATTACAAAAACAAAACATATAATTTGGTGTTATACTTAGAAAATTCAGAGAATCTATGGAAAAAGTAATTAAGATCATTACCTTTGGAAAGATAGCAAGATAGAAAATAAATTTACAAAAATCATCAGCATTTCTATATTATGGTAATAAAATAAAGGAAGAAACAATAGGAAAATTTCTTGTCAAAATAACTACTAAATGTATAAAGTATTTCAGAGGTAATCTACCAAGACACAAAGATTACACTAATATAGTTATATAATACTATACAGAACTAGAAGGAGACTTCAGTAATTGTAAAGATATTCACTACTCATGCTTGGGCTATAGTATGTCAAAAATTAAATGATGATACCTCTCAAATTAACATACACACAATGCTAGGCTGACATAAAAATAAATTTTAGACTAACATTTACACCATATATCATAATAAACTTAAAGTGGACACATGTATAAAAGGTAAAAGATCACAACATAAAAATTAGGAGATAGAAGGAATCTTTCATAACTGAATAGAGGGAGAATTCTTATAACAATAAGGTATATAAGAGATTTAAAAAGTCAAATTTAATTGCATAAAATTAAAAAGCTTTAACCACCCCCACCCCTTCAAAATAATGATTAAAATAATCATTTCAAAGAATCATTGATCAGTACCAGAAAAATGCCTCAGAGGACATCTATTCCAACTGCTTCGTTTTACATAGGGGGAAAACTGGAGTTGACAAAGACTAATTGACTTGTTTATGGCCCCACAGGTAGAAAATTGTAGAGGTAGGATTTGAATGCACATTTATGTATTCCTCAGACCCTATAGTCAGCTTGTTGAGTGGAAAAAACTACTTGCATCAAATATCACCAATGTATAACATAATAAACCATCCTTCCAATAGATAACTACCTAAAGATAGGAAGTTTTCAAAAGAATTGCAAATTATAAATGATCATGTGAAAACAGACTCCAATTCACTCATAGTAAAAGAAATACAAATTACAATTCCCAGACTTTACAAAGTGGCAAAAACTTGTCAGAGCTGGAAAGACTATCAGAAGACAAGACCCATTAATCCAATGCTGATGGAACCATGAATGATTCCAACAACTATTCAAATTGGTTTGGAATTCTGCAGGAAAAATATCAAAACTACCTAAATTGTCCATTGACCCAGTAACCCCACAATTAAACATATGCTCCCAAGGAAGTCAAAGACAGAAACTGAGGTCTAGTGTATTCAAAGACAAACTCTGGGAAAGAAATGAATTCAGTCAACCAACAAGCATTTGTTAATCACCTATTATTTACAGACACTGTCCTGATGATGAGGGATATAATAAAAATAAAACAATCTTTCCTCTCAAAATGCTGGAAAGTTCATGCCCGAGGATCCAAAAATAGTTGGAAAAATACAGGATCCGAATGTGTTACATAATAAGAAATTTGGAATTTGAGGAATTCAGAAAAACATGGCAAGATTCATATGTAGTCATACAGGGTGAAATAAGCAGAAGCAAACAAACAACATATTCAATAAATTCAGCAATATAAATTAAAATATCACTAGCAAGAAGTAATATTCTAAATAAATGAAAAACCAGTCATGGTCCAGAAGAACAGATAATAGCATTTCACCTTCCTTCTATCTCCTAAGACCCTGAGTTGAGGGTCTACTAGATCAGGATATTGAATGTACATTATCAAAGGTAATCACTCTATTGGGTATTTTTGCCTAATTGTTTTTCTTTCTTATAAGGGATGGTTAATAAAGGAGGAAGGTGGGAGAAGAGGATTCTTTCTCAGAAATAATTCTGATTTAAAGACATGTCATCTATAACATTTCAAGTATCTTTTTCTCTATCTAGCAACATCTAATCATTTCTATTTATTCCATGAAATCTTCCAAACTACATCATTTCATTCACCCCTCTGAAGACCTATTCACTTAAGTGAGGTGCAATAGAACTGATTTCATACTTAAATCACTTATATAATATTGTTCCCACTTTACAGTGGGAGATAAAAGTAGGTACAGTATCAAGATAGCTGGATTCAAATCCTATCTCAGATACTTACTATAAGCCATTTAGCTTCTCAGTTTCCTCCTCTGTAAGGTTAGGACAATAAATAAAACAATAAATACCTACCTTACAAGTGATTGTGAAGAAAATTCTTTGTAAATTTTAAGGTCTATACAAATATGAATTATTATATCTTTGAGTGTGAGACTTATTTCCACAACTAAATTTTAAGTTCCTCGAGATAGTCATGCCCTGTGTTATGCTTCTCTTTAATATCCTACAGAACCTAGTAGAGATATTCCCTTAATACATTTTCATTGAATTAAACCAATGATTCCTTTCCTGGTAATTAAATCACTAAGCTATTCATTGAAACTGAAATCCTAAGAGCAAACGCCTCCCAAAATTCTACTTGGCCTGCTTTCACTTACACCTAACAGAGTACTTCTTATAAGAACCTTATTCAGAACTTTCCTGAAACAGGTAGTTCTTTGAAAACAATCAACTGGGAAATCACTTACTGAATTTCCATTGAAATTGCCCTCCTCCCTGGTCTACTTTCAAAAGTTGCATTATCCTAAGATGAATGGAGGAAGTTTGCACACTTTTCTTTGTGCTATTGTTCTGAATCTCTTTTAATAAAACATTTGTTATGACATCCTGGTGGCATCATTTTTTTCCTGACACCAAGTTTGGAGCAGAAAATTCAAAGACTATATAACCTTTTAGAGATCACTGATGTGTATTCATCTCAAGGACTGACAATATTAAAGCATAAAATTAAATACAGATCATTCAATTCAAATAGAAAAACAAGTTTTACATGCAAAACACTATGAATAAAACATAATCTGCATCTGGAAGGAAGGAAAGGATAGGTAAAGCTAAAGAGAGTTTTTAAAAGGTAGAGGTGCTCACATTAGATTGCTGATATTCACTGAAGGGAGGCAAAGATTAGTGGGAAAAGGATTGGATTTGAAATAAGTATGTCTGGGTTAAATAGTTATCATGGGCAAATAATTTCATTTCCTCATCTGTAAAATGGGGATAATAACCTGTCAAAGTTATCCCAAAGAAAGACCTTTAAAAGTCTTGAAGCACTACATAAATGTGAGCTAGTTCATTCAAACAATTATTAGGCACCTACAACATGCAATGCACATATAGATGATGAAGGAGATAAAGATAAATAAGGCTTGGTTTCTCCCTTCAAGGGCTTTATAATCTGAATAAAGAAGAAAGCAGGTAATCTGTCTGATGGAGAGGACAAGAATAGAATTGAGTACCTAAAGAAAACAGGCTTGGGAACAGTCTCTGTGAAGTTAATGAGATAAATAAAAATATTGTTGAGGAACTTTGAAGGCTCCACTGAAGCTAGAAAGGATATATTTTGGGGAAACTCTGACAGAATGACAGTGTCCAGCAGTATTTAGTTTCTGAGAAGCAAGGGCAGGGAAGGAAGTTTTGGGGGAACCCTCTGTTTGGAAATTGACAGAGCTAGAAGAGCAGGTCATTAGAAGGAATTCAAAGATAAATATCCTTACAAATTAGAAAAATTAAGACTCTGGAAGATTAAATAATTTATACAAGTTTTATTTATTTATTTAAATTTATTATTTTACTTAAATTAAATATATATTTAAATTTATACAAGTGAGTTTGTAGCAGAGATGGGTCTAGAACTCATCCTTGTCAGGAAAATGCTCTCTCCCCTATATCACAATCTAAATCCATTCTGTGAGATTCTCTAAGAAAGGTAATCTTTTCTCAGAATTTTATTGGATATCTTTAAATAAAACTGTTTACAACCAACAAATTACATCATTGGGCACAAGGTCTATTGTCTCTGAGTAGCCTCAAGATATGTTCTTACTCCAGAATGTTCTCACTGCCAGTTAGTCATGGCACCAGATTTTCAAGATCAGTTGTCAAGGATATATTACATGAAGCCAAATTTTCCTCTTAGGTACATTACTAAGAATTAACAGAGGACAAATTACTTGGGGAGGAGGAAAGGGAAAAGGGACCAGGAACCCTAAACAAGCTATTTGCCCACTGAACTGAGATAGCCCTAGGCTTTGTGCCATTGATGAGAGCTGTGTATAAAACCCATACCTCTGCTTCTTTCTACCTGCCAGTTTCACTTTACTGAGTATGAATGAAATCTATAACCTTTCATTTACAAAGTATATTCCCAGGAGTCCATGGGTTTCTTGTGAACTTTATAAGGAAGAAATCAAAAGGACAAATGAAACCATTTGCATCACATATAACAATACTGCTTTTTTAAAAGTCTCATTTTATGCAATATTATTTCAATAATACCAATTGAAAATTGAACTGAACGGCAGATCAGGATCATACTTGTGAGATATAGATGCAGAGTTTTGGTTGAATGTTCAAAGAATCATATGGGACAGAATCTTAAGGGGCAGGGGGCATCTAGTCCAACCTAGTACAAAAATCCCCTTTACAATACAGAGTCATACAATCTCATGGAACAACTTTATCCTGTCAGCAGTTTCAAATCATCCAACACCTTAACCTACACTATTTTATCCCTGGGCATTTTGTCTAGTCCTATCTGTGAATTATGATAGTCACCAGTAGGCTCAGCCCTAATCTTCTATCCACCATTATTACTTCTGTAATACTAGGTATCACTGTGGAGCCCTAGGGCTTGAGCTACTTTTATTAAAACAGACACTTTAGTTACATGGCAAAACAAAAGGTTAGATACACACTATCATGGAACAGACTGAAGAAAGGCTTAGGTCATATTATGCCCTTGGGAGTTTAGTTCAGAAACCTATGAATGGCTTGTTATTCTCCAAATAAAAGAATGAAACAGATTCTCTAAAAAATATTCTCAAACTTTTTGGTCTCAGGACCCCTTATATTCTTAAAATATTTTTGAGGATCTTAAAGAGTTTTTGTTTGTGTGTGTGGTATCATTCAATATTTACCATAATGGAAATTAAAATATCTTCATATCACTATAAAAATTGTTTTGACCTGATGGCCCTTGCCCTGAGGGATCCCAGAACACAGTTTCAGGACCACAAACTGGAATGGAGGTTGAAATCCCAGCACTGGGATAGGAAAAGCTATTATTTCCTCAGGTGACCTAAAACTGCCACACACACACACACACACACACACACACACACACGTTATGAACTAATAGATACAAGGAAATACACATATCTAGGTAGAACACAGAAGTTGATGAGAAGTAAAACTAATCATGTAAAATATAAATTTATAGCAGAATAAAGGAATATACTTATACACAATCCCAAGTCATGTCCAGTGGGAGCAGAAGGGAAAGGAGAAAAAGACTTTCCACTCTTCCCCATACTCTATAGCCCATTTGCTTTTGACCAGCTCTCCAAGAATACCACAATAAAATGTGTTCTTACACCTGACCTTTTTCACTTTAACACTAATAATGGTAATAATAATAAAAAATAATAATAAATAGTAGTGGTGGTAGTAGTAGTAGTAGCATTTACATAGTGCTTTAAAATTTGCAAAATGTTTTATGTATATCTTTTATTTGAGATCATTTTTGTTCTTTTTTTTCAATTACATGTAGAAATAATTTTGACAATTAGTGTATGATATTTTGCAATTCAGATTCCTTCCTTTTTTTCCTCCCTCACCCACCTTCCCAAGGCAATAAATAATCTGATAAAAGTTGAATCAGTGATGTCATGCAATACATACTTTCAAATTCCTCATGCCATGAAAGAAGAAACATATCATACAATAAAAAAAAACTCATGTAGGAAATAAAGTGAAAAATGGCATGCTTTGATCTGCAATTAGACTCCAATAATTCCTTCTTTGGTTGTGGATAGTATTTTCATCGTGAGTCCTTTGGAATTATCTTGGAATTTTGTTTTGTTGATAATAGTTTAGTCCTTCATAGTTGACCATCATATATTTCTGTTACTATATATAGGATTTTCCTGGTTCTGTTCACTTCACTTTATATCAATTCATATATATCTTTCCAGTTTTTCTGAACTTATCCTATTCATCATTCCTTATGATGCAATAATATCCATTACAACCATATACCACAACTTGTTCAGTCATTCTCCAAGTGATGGATAACACTTCAGTTACCAATTCTTTGTCACTGTGAAAAGAGCTGCTAAAATATTTTTGAACAAGTAGATCCCTTTCCCCTGTCTCTGATCTCTTTGGGATACAGACCAAGTAGTGGTATTGCTGAGTCCAAGAATATGCATAGTTTTATGTCCTTTGGACATGGTTCCATATTACTCTCCAGAATGTAGGAGTTCAAAACCTCACCATTTCCCCATCTCCCATTCCAACATTTAGCATTTTCCTTTTTGGCCATTTGAGCCAATATGATAGGTGTGTTATGGAATAAAAGGGAAATATCATAGGCAATTAATCAATAGGCTTGTATTTAAGGGTTGAGGGTGGTGTCAGCTGGGTCTTTCAGGCAGGAAGGCTATCTCTACAATATGAGATGAATTGGGTCAGCCAGAGATCGTATGGGTCTGGATGAAGGTTTTTTTCAGCCTCACTGCTGTTATTCTAAGCTCTCTTGATGGGAGGAGTAAAGAGCCCCTCCCTTCTGGAGAACAAATCCCAGCCTACAGGAAGAGGGAGCTAATCCACTTCCTGCCCAAGATGGATGCCTGGTTTAGCCCTCAAGAAATAAAAGAAAGTTATTTCCTTCCCTCCTCAGCCTTTGCCCTAGTAGTGGCTACAATGATTCACCAGAAGCTCTTTGTGTAAAGGCCAAATGGGTTTATTAATGCCAAGGGTAAGCTGAGGGGAAAGGGGGTTAAGGTCTGGTAACTGCCGCTAAGTGAGAAGCTGGTGCTGGGGAAGGGTCACAGAAGATGGGGGTCAGGCTGGGGGAGACTGGCTCCCTCAGTCAGGGATAATTTCACTGCCCTGAGGTAATAAAGTTTAGCAGATTACTAGATGAGGGGATGGCTTGGTTTAGGTTGTCCCTGCCTGTCTATAGAAGCTAGTTCCCATGATTTCCACTCACCAAAATACCCTCCTCCCAGGGCTCAATGGAGAAATCCAGGGAATAGCAGGATGTCAAGAAAGAGGTCAAGGGAAATCAGGCAAAGCCCCAAAAGTCCCAAAATCAAAAGCCCTTCAGTTGGTACTCTAGGGATATGTATAGACCAGCTCTAACAGTTTTCCCGTGAGACCAGCACCCTGGTTAGGCCAACATTCTATTCACTCCAACTGCCATGGGTTGCTACAGTTGGTTTGCAAATGCAAGGGATTTTTGCTGCAACCCTGCATTACAATCTGCTCATTTGTCTTTTGGAAATTTGTACCTTGCAACATTTGCTGGTTCCTAAGATCTTGAGGAATTCTATTCTTACACTAAACTAAACTATAACTATGCTCTTATTCCTAAGTTTTGCAAAATAAGAAAGGGGTTTCTAGCTCCTAATCTATGCTAAAACTAATCTAATCTAATACTAAGAGGGGTTTGGAGAAAGGTTTAGGAAAGAAATGGGGATTTAAGTTTTGCAAAATTTTGAACAGAAAGGAAAAGCAGATTAAATGCAAACATTCACAGTCTTAAAGCTAACATTTGCTAACTAAAACAAAATAATAAATTCTATCTATGTACTTTTTTAATTTCATGAACTAACAACAAAGTATCAACTAAGAAAATTTTAGCAAGTTTCTAAATTCTAATTGATTTTCCTAAAGTTAGTATATCAATATGTTAGTACACTTATGCCTATGTTAGAAGTATTAGTAAGAATAAGTAAGCCTAACATTATTTATAAGTCTTTTGGTTAAAACATAGATTTAAGCTATGTACAATATTTACAAAGAAAGTTGAGAAAATTCTGTCCCTGTTCTAGCTTATCAGACTAACTATCTGTCCCTGTGTGTTAGTAAAACTTATTGCTAAGGATTAGTAAGCAAACATTTACATATTTACATTCTTTTTAATTGAAATGTCAGATGGGTTTGAGTAGAAGGTGTCTGTACCAAAGTAAGAAGAAACTCTATGCTAAGGCAGACAAACCCTTCTCTCTTCACTGTTAGTTAGTGTTTCACATGTAGATGTGAAGTCAGAAAATGTTTTATGTGTTGTCTAGCATGACCTACCTGTGTAATGAAGTGTTACATACTTACTCCTCCGGAATTCTTCTGCAACTTGCATGTACTATGTGGATGGAATCTAAAGTGTTGGGTGCAGTGAGAATTCTGTTGGGTGTAAGTTGTGTTCTCCAAATGCATGGGTCCAATGCTGATCCAATGCTCCTCTTCACAATGTGGTTGTCCCATACACCAATTGTGTATACAGGTCACTGTTGTCCTTTTGGTCCTCGGGGTTGCTGTCCTTGCAATGATCCTCAAAGTCAGCAACGCCTCCCTTGTGTCATTTGATGTTACCTTAAGCACTTGTCAACTTGCACAGGAACTGATGTTCTGGTGTGTTGACTTGTGTCCCGAACAAAGTTGAATGTCTATGAAACCTGATTAATCTTTTCTTCTTTCTTTTTTTTTCCTTGCGGTTAAATAAAGATGATTACAGGGAACAAGGAGTTTGTCATAATGTCTTTTGTGCTTTTATTTATTCGGCAATGTCACTGTCTAGGTTTTGGACTGATTGAAAATCTGATGTTGTGTCTTCTTCTGCGACTGATTCTTCTTCATTGTCATGATGGTTTATGGATGTTTCTTCTAAGTTGTAATTGGGTTTGGGATAATCATTTTGGTGTAACATTGGGTGTAATATCTGGCTGTTCATTGGCTCTTGGTCTGACTCTGGTTCTGATTCCTGTTCTGATTCTTGCTCTGATTCTGTGGTCTTATGCATAGGTCGTGGACTTACTGTGGACTTGATTTGGCTGGCTGGTTGGTGCTAATTGATCACTGTGCTGTATAATGACTGGGTCTTGCTGTCATTTTTGGGACATATCTTTTGCCAGCTTGACATGAGTGACATGGAACCAAGGATCCCTCCTTTTAACCTTGATAGCACTAGGAGTTGTCAAGATTACTTGTGACAGACCATGCCACTTAGGTTCTAACACAGACTTTCCAGTGAAGTTTCTGATGTAAACATAATCTCCAGGTTGGAAGTTATATAGACTAAAATCAAAGGGAACTCTTTGATGTATCAAGCCCAGTTTATGAAGTTGGTTTAAATGCTGTTTGAGTAATTTAATGTACTCATACAGCTTGCATTCCATACCCAGATGTGATAGTTTATGGATGCTTTGAGGTGACTTGCCATGGTACGGTGGATGGCCATATAGCATTTCAAATGTTGATAAGTGAGTTATGCTATTGGGTTGGCATCTGAGATGGAATAGTGCCAACGGTAATGCATCAGGCCATTTCAGATGTGATTCTGCACAGATTTTAGCTACTAGGGTCTTCAAAGATCAATTCACTCTCTCAATCTGTCCACTTGACTGGGGTCTGTATATAGTATGAAGATGTTGCTTGACTCCTAGGGTCTCATAAACTGTAGCTAAAATCTTGTTTGTGAAGTGGGAACCAGAATCTGAAGCAATGTATAGTGGAATAGAGAATCTTGGTATCAGTTCTCTTAGTAAGATCTTCACAACAAATGCTGAAGTGTTGTGTCTGGCTGGGAAAGCTTCTGGCCATTTGGTTAATCTATCCACTATCACTAATGCATATCTGTAGCCCTGACACCTTGGCATGGTGATGTAATCAATTTGTAAGCATGCAAATGGTGTATAGGCTAGTGGTTTGCCTCCCAGACTGTGGACTTTGGTAACAGTCTGGTTGAATTGCATACAAATTCTGCACCTCTGAGAAACTCTCATTGCAACTTCATATATGCCCCTTGCATTCCAATACCTAGTTATAGAATCTGCCAGGCCCAGACTTCCATAATGTCCTTTTTGGTGTAAAATCTTACAAGAAGCCAGAAAGAGACAATTCAGATATCAAGGAGCACCAATCAGGATCACACAGGATCTGGCAGCCTCCATGCTAAAAGACCGCAAGTCTTGGAATATGATATTCAGAAAGGCAAGAGAACTGGGTCTACAACCAAGGATCACCTACTCATCAAAACTAACTATATACTTCCAGGGGAAAGTTTGGGCATTCAACAAGATAGAAGATTTCTAAGTATTTGCACAGAAAAGACCAGGACTAAATGAAAAGTTCGATATCCAACCACAAAAATCAAGAGAAACATGAAAAGGTAAATAAGAAACAGAGGGGAAAGAAAGAAAACTCGTAATTTTTAAATTTGCCTCTTTAAGGGCTTCAATATGATCTAATTATTTGTATTCCTAAGTGGAGAAATGTTATGTATAATTCTCTGTAAGGAACTCTATTCACTATTATAGTATTCACTATTATTATAATTAGAAGAATTATTCATAGGGAGAGGTTGGAATACTAAATGGTCTAAGATGATATGGGGGTGGGAAAGAGGGGGGTGAATAGTAGAGGAGACCAAGAGAAACTTGAATAAATAAGAAAAATAGGATATTCTATTACACACAAAGAGGGCATGGGAAGGGGAAGGGATAAATACTATTATAAGAAGGAGAGGAAGAGAGCATTAAGAGGTAATATTTAAACCTTACTCTCAGTGTAATTAACCCTAAGAGGGAAGAGTAGCTTTATTGATTGGGAAATAAAACTCTATCTAACTCTACTGAGAAAGTCAGAAGGGATAAACCAAGGGGAGCAGGGGAGTGGGGAGGTCAAAAAAGGGAGGGGAGAAGAAGGGGGAGGGAATTCATTAGGCCTTAAAAATAAAAAGAGGAGATTAATAAGGGAAGGGGTAGAAAGGGAAGTAAATCAAGGGAGGGTACAAGGGTTACTGGCATAAAGCAAACTACTGGTTTAAAAGGAAATAGTGTAAAAAGAAGGGGTAGAACTAGGAGAGGATACCAAAATGTCAGCAAATACACAACTGATAATTATAACTCTGAATGTGAATGGGATGAACTCGCCCATAAAAAGGAAGCAAATAGTAGAGTGGATTAGAAACCAAAATCCTACCATATGTTGTCTACAAGAAACACATATGAGGCAGGTGGACATACACAGGTTTAAGGTAAAGGGCTTGAGTAAAATCCTTTGGGTCTCAAATGAGAAAAAGAAGGCAAGAGTGGCAATTATTATTTCTGACAAAGCCAAAGTAAAAATAGATATGATTAAAAAAGACAGGGAAGGTCATTACATCCTGATTAAAGGCAGTACAGACAATGAGGAAATAACATTGCTCGATATGTATGCACCAAATGGCATAACAACCAGATTGATAAAGGAGAAACTGGCAGATCTCAAGAAGGAAATAGATAATAAAATCATACTAGTGGGAGAGCTAAATATTCCTCTTTCAGATCTAGATAAATCAAACAAAAAAATAAATAAGAAAGAGTTACGAGAGATGAATGAAGTCCTAGAAAAATTAGATTTAATAGATATGTGGAGAAAAATAAATAGGGACAAAAAGGAATACACCTTTTCAGCTGCACATGGTACATTCACAAAGATTGACTGTGTAATAGAGCATAGAAACATTGCAAACAAATGCAAAAGAGCAGAAATAATAAATGTAACCTTCTCAGATCATAATGCAATAAAAATAATAATTAGTAAGGGCACCTAGACAGGCAAATCAAAAACTAATTGGTAATTAAATAATGATTCTCCAAAACCAGCTAGTCAAGGAAGAAATCATAGAAACAATCAACAATTTCATTGAAGAGAGTGACAATGATGAGACATCCTACCAAACTCTGTGGGATGCAGCCAAGGCAGTACTCAGGGGGAAATTTATATCCTTGAGTGCATATATTAACAAATTAGGGAGGGCAGAGATTAATGAATTAGGCATGCAACTTAAAAAATTAGAAAGTGAGCAAATTAAAAATCCCAGATGAAAACTAAATTAGAAATACTAAAAATCAAGGGAGAAATTAATAAAATCGAAAGTAAAAGAACTATTGAATTAATAAATAAGACTAGAAGCTGGTATTTTGAAAAAACAGATAAAACAGACAAAGTACTAGTCAATCTAATAAAAAAAAGGAAAGAAAAAAACTAAATTGACACTATCAAAGATGAAAAGGGAGACCTCACCTCTAATGAAGGGGAAATTAGGGCAATCATTAAAAACTATTTTGTCCAATTATATGGCAATAAATACAGCAATCTAGGAGATATGGATGAATATTTACAAAAATACAAATTGCCTGGATTAACAGCAGAAGAAATAGAATACCTAAATAATCCCATATCAGAAAAAGAAATTGAACAAGCCATCAAAGAACTCCCTAAGAAAAAATTTCCAGGACCTGATGGATTCACAAGTGAATTCTATCAGATATTCAAAGAGCAACTAATCCCAATACTATACAAATTATTTGATATAATAAGCAAAGAAGGAGTCCTACCAAATTCCTTTCCTGACACAAATATGGTACTGACTCCAAAGCCAGGGAGATCAAAAACAGAGAAAGAAAACTACAGACCAATCTCCCTAATGAACATAGATGGCAAAAATTTTAAATAGAATACTAACAAAGAGACTCCAGCAAGTGATCAAGAGGATCATCAACCATGATCAGATGGGATTTATACCAGGAATGCAAGTATGGTTCAACATTAGGAAAACCATCCACATAATTGACCATATCAACAATCTAACAAACAAAAATCATATGATTATCTCAATAGATGCTGAAAAAACCTTTGACAAAATACAGCACCCATTCCTATTGAAAACCCTGGAAAGTATAGGAATAGAAGGACCTTTCCTAAAAATAATAAACAGTATATACCTAAAACCATCAACAAGCATCATATGCAATGGGGATAAATTATTATTTATCTATTATTCAACATAGCACTAGTAACACTATCATTAGCAATTAGAGAAGAAAAAGAAATTGAAGGTATCAAAATAGGCAATGAGGAGACTAAGCTATCACTCTTTGCAGATGATATGATGGTCTACTTAAAAAATCCTAGAGAATCACCTAAGAAGCTTGTAGAAATAATCAACAACTTTAGCAAAGTTACAGGATACAAAATAAATGCACATAAATCATCAACTTTTCTATATATCTCTAACATATCACAGCTGCAAGAGGTAGAAAGAGAAACACCATTTAAAATCACCCTAGACAATATAAAATATTTAGGAACCTATCTACCAAAACAAACACAGCAATTATACGAAAACAACTACAAAACACTTTCCAAACAAATAAAACTAGATCTAAAGAATTGGAAAACCATTGATTGCTCATGGGTAGGACGAGCTAACATAATAAAAATGACCATTCTACCCAAATTAATTTACCTATTTAGTACCATACCTATCAAACTACCCAAAAAGTTCTTTAATGAATTAGGAAAAACTATAACAAATTTCATTTGGAATAACAAAAGATCAAAAATATCAAGGGAAATAATGAAAAAAAATGTGAAGGAAGGGGGCCTAGCAGTACCAGATATTAAACTATACTATAAAGCAGCAGTCATCAAAACAATATGGTACTGGCTAAGAGACAGAAGGGAGGATCAGTGGAATAGACTTGGGGTTAATGACATCAGCAAGACAGTATATGATAAAGCCAAAGAGCCCAACTTTTGGGCCATGAATCCACTATTTGACAAAAACTGCTGGGAAATTTGGAAAACAATATGGGAAAGATTAGGTTTAGATCAACATCTTACGCCCTACACCAAGATAAATTCAGAATGGGTGAATGACTTGAATATAAAGAGGGAAATTATAAATAAGTTAAGTGAACACAGAATAGTATACTTGTCAGATCTCTGGGAAAGGAAAGATTTTAAAACCAAGCAAGAGTTAGAGAAAATTACAAAATGTAAATTAAATGGTTTTGATTATATTAAACTAAAAAGCTTTTGTACAAACAAAAACAATGTAGTCAAAATCAGAAGGGAAACAACAAATTGGGGAAAATCTTTATAACAAAAAACTCTGACAGGGGTCTAATTACTCAAATATACAAGGAGTTAAATCAATTGTATAAAAAAATCAAGCCATTCCCCAATTGATAAATGGGCAAGAGACATGAATAGGCAATTTTCAGATAAAAAAATCAAAACTCTCAACAAGAACACGAGAAAGTGTTCTAAATCTCTAATAATTAGAGAAATGCAAATCAAAACAACTCTGAGGTATCACCTCACACCTAGCAGATTGGGTAAAATGAAAGAAGGAGAGAGTAATGAATGCTGGAGGGGATGTGGCAAAATTGGGACATTAATGCATTGCTGGTGGAGTTGTGAAATGATCCAACCATTCTGGCTGGCAATTTGGAACTATGCTCAAAGGGCTATAAAAATGCCTCTCCTTTGATCCAGCAATACCATTGTTGGGTTTGTAGCCCAAAGAGATCATAGATAAACAGACTTGTAGGAAAATATTTATAGCTGTGCTTTTTGTGGTGACAAAAACTGGAAAATGAGGGCATGCCCTTCAATTGGGAATGGCTGAATAAATTGTGGTATCTGTTGGTGATGGAATACTGCTGGGCTCAAAGGAATAATAAACTGGAGGAATTCCATGTGAACTGGAAAGACCTCCAGCAATTGATGCAGAGCGAAAGGAGCAAAGCCAGAAGAACATTAGAGACCAATACACTGTGGTAAAATAGAATGTAATGGACTTCTGTACTAGCAGCAATGCAATTACCCAGGACAATTCTGTGGGATTTATGGAAAAGAACGTTACCCACATTCAGAGGAAGAACTACGGGAGTGGAAACACAGAAGAAAAGCAACTACTTGAACACATGGGTTGAGGCGGACATGATTGGGGATGTAGACTCGAAACTACCACACCAATGCAACTATCAACAATTTGGAAATAGGTCTTGATCAATGACACATGTTAAAACCAGTGGAAATACACATCTGCCATTAGGGGGAGGGGGAAGTCGGGGGGGTGAAGGGGAAAGTAAGAGCATGAATTATGTTAACTTTTCTAAAAAATAAATATTTATAAATGTTTAAAAAAAAGAAAAATAAAATAAAATTGCTGGTCATCTTTCAGCAATAGACTGATGTGATATCTGCTTGGGATAATGATACTTGGGTTTGGCTGGTTGGTACTGTCACATCAGTAAAAATTCAATCAAGAGATTTGAATTATCTCTGAATCCAATATCTGAATTAGCCATCAGATGGTACTCAATTTGAGCTATTCCTCCCTGTCTGCCCCAATTTTACTGCCTGGACATCTCCCCTTTATAACAGTCAGTAATATCCTCTCTGACTACTAGGGGGCATTCAAAACCTCAGCAAGTCTCATTGCCAAAAAATGTAGCTGCTTGATGTTTTTTCCTTTGTTTTTATTCAGTTGACACTTCATGACCTCATTTAGAGTTTTCTTGATAAATATACTAGAGTGGTTTCCCAATTCCTTCTCCAGCTCATTTTACAAATGAGGAAACTGAGGCAAACAGAGTTAAGTGCCTTGCCCAGGGTCACACAACTAATAACTGTCTTGAGGCCAGATTTGAATTCAGGTCTTTCTGACTCCAGGTCCAGTGTTTTATCTATTAAGCCACCTAGCTGCCTCTCTCTATAGATTAATGGCCCCCGTTTCTAATTGGGTTTGACACTACTAATACAAAAGGTGCAGGGAAAACTTTGTTAGGGCAGCTAGACATGAGCTGGTTAAGGAATGTCCTATTTCTAGTAGCCTTCAAAATTCATGAGTTTTGAATCTCTTTGAGAAGAGATTCATTCCTGGCAGTCCACAAGAAGGACAGCTAAGTGGGAAAAAATTTGTTTGTGTCTCTTCCAGAGTTGGGGTGGAGACTGGGAAGAGGAAATTTCCTTCTTCTCATTGTCAACCCACCCTGTAGGAGATGCATGCCCAGCAGAGAGTAGACCCAAAAACATCCAGCCTTAGAGTTGAGTTGTGGAGTGGAGTAGCCCCAGCAGAGCGATAAATTAGTCCCAGAGGGAACTTTAGGAGAATTCCACAAGAAGAAAAAAAGTCAGGGCTTTGCGGTGCTAGAGGTGTGAGCTAGCCTGGCCATACATGTTCCCTTATATTTTTGCCTCTCTATTAGTATACTCTACGCATACAACTACTCTTCCCACTGATGCTGACTATTTGTGGAAGAGTGTGCCCCAGTATTATGAGGGAAATGATCTATAATTACTGCTTTTACTATATTATTTCAATAAATGTCCTTGTTTTGAATTAATTGTATCAGCACACTGACTAATAAAAGAAACTATATGAATTATTCTTTTAGGAGTCCTTTAACTAGAATTCAATCAAGACATTTGAATTGTCTCTGAATCTGATATATGAATTAGCCATCAGATGGTACTCAATTTTGAGCAATTCCTCCCTGTCTGCCCTAATTTTACTGCCTGGACATCTCCCCCTTATAACAGTTAGTAATATCCTCTCTGACTACTAGGGGGTACCTTTAACCAGAATTAGTCATCCCCAAAGGAACACAGCTGATGGGTCCAAGTTAGAAAGTATCTCAGAGAATGGGCCAATATACACCCTTTGGGGTGGCAATTTTTGCTCATGATCTTATGGTGTATCCTACTTCTTTATCTGTATTAGTTTATTTAATTTGCTTGCTTGTTTGTTATTGGTTTACCTGGTCCAAACCTCCAAACCTGTGGTTTCATTGGTTTGAGAACTTTTTTTAATTCATCTGTAACTTAAATCCTTAGAGCAGAAGTCAGACACACTACAACACTGAACCAAAGCCAGTCTCCTGCCTATTTTTGCATAGTAAAAATGTTTGTGGTTTTTTTTAATATTTGTAAGTAGAAATTCCAGTCTTACAAAAACAAGTACTAAAATATCTTTACATTTTATTTTCCAGTTTAAAGTTAGACCTATCCATAGTTTCAACGAGACTACAGCCAGGAGGTTCTTTTGAGACCATCAAGTCTAACAGACTCACTTTACAAATGAAGTGACTTGTCCCAGGTATCATGGCTAAGTTAATAACAGAGCCAAGAGAAAAATCCAGGGTTTCTGATTCCTGGCCTATTATAGTTTCCATAATGTCACGAATCAGTCAGTCACATTCATTGAAATCCTTAAATTAAATTTTAAAACCCGGATTGTAGTTTGCCTATCCTTGGTCTTAGAAAGTTGCCAAAGGATTGAAAACTAGCCTAGGATCACAGGGCAAGTTTGTGCTAAAAATAGACCTTGTATCATAGGACCTCAGGATTCTAAGGGCAGCCCTCTATCCTCTTTGCCATGCTATCTGCATAGCATTTTAAAAATCACCTTAAATTTTAAACCAATGCTGCCTTGGCATAAGCATCACCATTACTTTAAAGATGAAGCCTCAGGTTCTAAGAAACAAATGACTTATTTGCCCAAAGTCACATAGTAAATGATAATGAGGACTGGAAACCAGATTTTCTCAATCTAAAGCTAGTACTCATTTTACCAAGTTGGGCTAGTCTTGGTTTATAAACCTGTCCCCAAAGAGTTGATTCAGGGCTGAGCATTCTGGATACGTCCAACCACTAGAAGCCCTCAGTAAAAGAAATAGTATCTAATAATCCATATAGCTATAAATTCATGATTCTAGTCACCTATTCCCTACATGTAAGATGCTTTCCACAATTAAGTATCATCTGGCATCTGCTCTGCCTTGGGATAAATGTAAAGTCCAAATATGTGTCATTTTAGAGAAAGAAAACTTTTTTTCCAAACCCTTTGGAGGAGCTCTTACTGACTGATTACATGGTTGTTTTTAATATCAAGCGTTGTTTTGAAAATAATACTCAAAAACACAATCTGAAATGAAATTTGAAGCATATCATCTGATATTTTGTTTTCATCAGTATTTCAGGAAAACTTCTGGACTCTCCATAAAATTTATAAAGTTTTCATTCCAGGACTTCCCAACTACACTCCCACCCTGCTTTAATCTGTTCCAAATTAATAAGGAGGATTGATAAATAAACACAATTAGATGATGAGCCAAAGAATTTTGTTTTCTGTGAACTAAACAGTCCCTGCATTTTATTTTCAAGTTTAAAGTTAGGCCTAATCACAGTTTCAACGTGACTAGACAGAAGATTCATTTGAGATCATCTAGTCTAAGGGACTCACTTTACAAATGAAGTGACTTATTCCAAGGAACAAGGCTAGTTAATAGCAGAGTCAAGAGAAGAATTCAGGGTTTCTGAGTCCTGGTCCATTATATTTTTCCATCATGTCACCAATCAGTCAGTCACATTCATTGAAATCCTTAAAAAATTAAATTTTAAAGCCATTTTTTGGACATCCCTTTCCCCTTCCTCCAAGGACTTAGTTTTGGTTGTGTTTGGGGTTTTGTTGTTGTTTTGAGGGGGAGAAAAAGAGGAAGATGATAATACTGGGTGGGAGTGGAGGAGGATTGAGGCAATGTGGGAGGTTGGAAATCCAATGCCTTGTAGTTATGGATTACATTACTGGAATGGGACTGGGGAGTATGAAAATTGATGCCAATACAGCTGTACAACAACTCCAAAGAAATGACTCACTAAGGACTTCCATTTTCATCCCTGAGGTGACAGCAGAGCTGGAGGGTAGCAAAGCTGTGACAGCAAAGGCCGGTGAAGTGTACCCACTACATTGCTGAAAAACATTCTCCCTAGATACTGTTCCTTGGCAAAGAATTTGATGTTTCCTGCAAAGCAAGAACTCATTTGGCAGCAGAAGGAACTCATCACCCCTGTTCATCTCATACCACATGACTGACTAAAGATAATAACTCACATCTGAGGACAAACTGAACATAGCTTAATAGGAAAAGAGAGAAAAACAAACTGAAAAAACAACCCTGTCAAAAATCCTTCTTTAAACTCACATGTGCACCCAAAATGTAAATGTACACATAATGATAGCATTTATAGAGTGCTTTAAGGTTTGCGGAGAATTTTGCTTCTATTATTTTCTTTAATCCTCACAGTAATTCTGTGAGATAATACAATTATTATCCCTGTTTTATCAATGAAAAACTATGGCTGAGAAAAGAAATGTCAATTTTCCAAGGTCACAGAGCTAAAACAATATCTGAGCTTCAACTGAACTCAGGCCTTTGTGCCTGCAAGTCCAGTGCTTTATCCCTTTTGGCACCTGTTGTTGCTGCTGAGGCATTTCAATCTTGTCTGACTCTTTGTGACTTTATTTTTGGGGTTTTCTTGGCAAAGATACTGGAAAGGGTTTGGCATTTCCTTCTCTAACTCATTTAATGGATGAGAAACTGAGACAAATAGGGGTAATGAATTTTAGGAAACTAGAGAAACTACAATGAAAATGAATATTACCACCACCACCATCAGTAATCTTATTACTCCTTTGAGTTAGAGGAAAATGCCTATGTATTGCCCTTTTCTTATCCAAATCCAACTCTTCCCTCAAGTCCAACCTCCTCCATAAAACCTTCTTAAGCCACTCTAACTTTTATTGACTTCCCTATTATCTGTTACTACAGCAGTTTCTTGCTGTGATATTACTTAAAATTTAGAGACTGTTTTGTGTTATTCCTCATCGTCTCATTTGCAAGAATCTTATCTATGCTTTAAAAAAAATACCTTTTTCCTTAAGGAAAATCAACACTGTGTATTGGTTCCAAGGCAGAAGAGGGGTAAAGGGTAAGCAATGGGAATTAAATAACTTGCCCAGGATTACACAGCTAGGAAGTGTCTGAGGCCAGATTTGAACCCAGGACCTCCCGTCTCTAGTCCTGGCTCTCAGTCCCAAGACCCTAGCTGCTCCTAGCTCTATGCTTTTTGAAAGTCATGACCAGAACCATGTCATACATTTCAGCTGTATATCCACAATACCTATTATTATAGTGGAAAGTAGACTGAGTATGAAGAAAGTCTAACATTTAATGGCTGTATGGCCAAAATCAAATCAATTAGGCCTCTCTGAATCTCATTTTTCTTATCTGTAGAAATGGGAAGAATAAAAATAAATAATAGATATGCTTATGGATTGTCCCAAGCCTTCATTGTCCCTTTCTGATGAGGACCTTGTTCTAGCTTTGAATGTTTCCCTGTATGAGGTAAAAAGTAGTTATTGGTTAGCTGTAAATTCTTAGTCCTGTCCTGGGCTGCCATATTGACACCATCTTGATTGATTCAAAGACAGTTCTTACATTTGAACTTTATCCTTGACCTTGGTCTTTAAAAAGGAGAGAAGTACCAGAAAAACATCTGAGAGGTCAACCAAAGAAAAGCTGGCCAGGCATACATGGGGGCAGCTATCTATTGTCAAAAAAAACAGCCATGGAATCATAGGTGAGAGTTGGGTAAGAGGTTGGACACTGTTAAAATCATTATCTGGGACAAAATGGATGCCACCTTGAATGACATCCATTTTGTCCCAGATAATGATTGACAGGAATGACAGGACTTGCAGTTGAGAATTTGGAATGTACCCAGGTGCCGTGAGCCAGAGGCAAAAATCGGTTGACCCCACCCTATAAATACCCGCAAAGAACAACAGTTGGGAGCTCAGATTTGAGCAGGCTCATTTAGAGCAAGGACTTGGGACAGAGGGAGGTGAAAGGCGGAAAGAGTAGGCCTGAAACCTGTAACCTGTACCTTACTGAGAGAGAGCTGGTGATCAATCAGCACCATTGATATTAGAGCTGAGAGAGTATACTGATTCATCTATCAACATCAACATCAATAGCCTTCCCTAATCTCTGGCTTGGCTGTGGCCAGGTCAGGTCAGAGTTAGTGAGAGGGTGAAGATCTCCAGTTTCTACAAGCCTAGCAATCTCTAGATTTGATCGCCAATTAGATTAATAGCCAATCAACTAGCAATAGGGTTCCCAGATCCTCAATCCTGTTACCTTGTTTTTCTTACTCCATTAATAGGTTCAATATAGTGTTTTACCAACAAGTACCTTTCTAAGTGGTTATTATACCAGAGCCCTTGGGAAGGGGAGATCAATATGCAGTCAGATAATGATGTTTCCAATAGCCAATCAATAGCCTTTTCAACAAATAATACAACCTTAGGTTGGGACCTAGAGAGGTTAACCATCCATCCAACCTCTCAAGGGTTCCTAACCTGGGCAAACTGTTAAAAGGGAACAACTGACAGGCTAAGTCAATCAAGCCTGTCAGGGAGGAGAAGCATACATTACATCAATAGCAATTGTGAGAGGAGTGTGAGTTTCCTCCTTCATCAATTATAGCCAACCATCCCTCTCCATCCATACTATCTCTGAGATCTATATACAATCAATCCTAAAGAAGATCCAGGAGACAGAGACAGAGAAAGAAAGATAGATTATAGAGATATTCTATCCACCACTCATTTCTTTTTAACAACACCAGAGGAGGAAGAACAGCCCTGAAATGGGCTCAGCAAGACCTTACACACAGGGGGATTTATCTTTCCTGAAAACTCCATACACCCTGTTGAGGGGTATTATTTTACTTCGCATATGTAGGTTCAAGGAAAGACAATCACTGAATTGATCTTGGCTGCTTTTCCTTAGCAAAAGGGCTTTAATTCCGGGGTAAAACTACATCAAGTAGACTGTATAAATCCCTGGATAAGGGGGAACCCACTAAGGGGCATAAATTGCTTAAATGCTGATGATCACAAATGTTTTCCCGTTTTTTAGGTGGGAGAGGAGGAACACAATTTAGAACACTGCACTTACTGCAATACCTAGCTTAGCAAATGCTCTGCCAGTCTGTCTATCCATCTATCTAAAGTCTGGAAAATACTGCTTCCTGGGGAAATGGAGATCATAGGAGATAAAGAAGGGTTATCTTAACTATTAAATATCTTAGCTCTGTCCTGTTAGGAAAAGGGAGACAAGAAAAGAGTGAGCATATTTGCTAGGGTTTTTATTAAACCTGTCACATGCAATATCTTGTTAGCATGAATAGGAAAATTAGCCTGAAAAAGTTAGCTGAAAATAAAATTGTAAAAAGCTTTAAAGGTCAGCCTAAAGAGATCACACTTTATCCTAGAACCAATAATGAAGCCCTAAAAAGTTCTTCAGAAGTAAAGTGACATACTTAGAATTGTGCTTTAGGAAGGTTATTTTGACAACTATGTGGAAGACCTATTGAAGAGGAGAGAAATAGGAAAATTAAAGGTCTGTTCCTTTCCTTCTATGAAACAAGTAGGTTCTTGATATCAGGAAAAAATAAAGCAGAGAAAGAAAACTTTAGTCTAATAGTCCTAATGCACATTGACAGAAAATTATTTAATAAAATAATAATCAAGAGGCAACCTATAGCTATTTTGAATTCCTACCAAGATTGCAGTCAAAAAATTAAATTAAATATTAGGAAAACTAAAAATATAATAGATAATATTAATAACCATGTGATATAAAATCAAACAATTATGCC
The DNA here is from genome assembly GCF_016433145.1 of Gracilinanus agilis. Taxonomy (NCBI): domain Eukaryota; kingdom Metazoa; phylum Chordata; class Mammalia; order Didelphimorphia; family Didelphidae; genus Gracilinanus; species Gracilinanus agilis. The sequence continues at coordinate 509,212,864 of NC_058131.1, read as the reverse complement.
AGTCTGATGATGAGAAAATTCAGTTGTTTTAATTCTTATTTTTCTTATTAGTAATGTGGAAGTAGTTTTCATATTGTAAAAATCTTAGATAAGAAATATCTATTCTTTTTTTTTACCATTTACCTTTTGGGGAATGACTCTTGTCCTTACATGTTTGAACCAGTTTCTTATATATCTTAACACCTCAGACCTTTATCAGAGAAACTCTCTATGAAGATTTTCCTTAGATAAAAAGTATTTCCCTCCCAATTTTTATTGAATTAATTTTTTATGCAGCAGTTTTTCAATTTTATATGAAAACAATTATCCATTTTATCTCTTATGATTCTTTTCTTTTTTAGTAAGAACTCTTCACCCTTTCCATCATTATAAAAATATGATTTCTCTAATTTCTTTATGAAATAATCATTTATAATAAAGTCATCTATCTCTTAGACTTTGATCCTACTATAAGAGTGAGAAGTTAGTCTAAATCTAATTTCTGCCAGACTTTTTCCCAGTTTCCCTACCAGTAGTTGTTAAATAAGGAGTATTTCCCCCAATCGTTGTGGTAATTGTGTTACCAAACACTATACTGCTATGTTTATTTGTTTCTGCCCTAACACTTAATATGTTCACTGATGAACCTTTTAATTTTATAATTAGTACCAAATATTGTAGTTTTAATGATTACTGCTTTGTAATTTAAGACATGCTAGGCCACCTTTTTCATTATTTCCTTTTGGATTCTTAACCTTTAGTTCCTCCAGATGAATTATATATTGTTTTTCTAGTTCTATAAAATAACCTTTTTGTAGTTTGATTATGTTGAACAAGTTAGTTGATTTATGTAAGACTGTCATTTATGTTATACTGGCATGGTTCAATGTGAACAATTATTATCTTTCTGATCATTTAAGTCTTTATTTCTATAAGGAGTTTTATAATTGTACTCATGATTCTTGTGTGTTTCCTAATTGGTAGACATTTATGTATTCTGTTGTTATTCTGAATAGTTTTTCTATTTTTAATCTTTCTTCTGGATTTTTCTGAATATATAAGAAGGCTAATGGATATTTTTATATCCATGTTTATATTTTATATCTTAAAATTTATTTTGCTTAAGTTATTAATTGTCTCCAGCTGAACCTCTAGGATTATTAAATAGATCATCATAATTATTGACAAAAAACTCAATACTTATTTTCTCTTTGACTATTCTATTCCCTCAATATCTTTTCCCTTGCCTTATATCTATCACTAATATTCAACTATGTCAAATAATAGTCATAATAATAGATATTCTAACTTTACCCCTGTTTTTATTGGAAAATCCTCTAGAATTTTTCCATTACAAATAATACTGACTCTTAGTTTTAGATGGGTAAAATTTAGCATAGTAAGGAACAACCCATTTATTTCTATGCTTTTTAATGAATTTAACATGAATGCTTTATAAGTATACCTTATTTGGTCAAAAATTTTCTACATGTATTGATATAATTGTGTTACTTTATATCATCTTGTTATTAATGTTATCTATTATGTTTTTAGTTTTCCTAATATTTTATTTAATATTTACTTAATTCTTATTGCAATCTTGGTAGAAATTCAAAATAGTTAACGTTTCTGTAGCTTCTTGACAGCTATTTTATCAAATCGTTTTGTGCCGATGCAGTGCATTAGTAATATCAGACAATAATTTTCTTTCTCTGTTTTATTTCTTCCTGATTTCAAGAAGCTACTTACTTCATAGAATTAACAGAGCATCCTCCTAATTGGCTTCTTGTTTCCCCTTCTTCAAAAGGTCTTCCACACAGTTGTCAAAATAATCTTCCTAAGGCATAAGTCTATCTAAGGGTGTTGCTTTACTTCTGAAGAACTTTTAAGGTTCATTATTGGTTCTAGGATAAAATCCAAACTCTTCAGCTTGACCTTTAAAGTTCTTTACAATCTTATTTTCACCTAACTAATAAATTCTATGGTACAGACAAAGTAGACTGCTAAATATTCCCTGAATTTATTTCATGTTCTGCCTCCATACCTTTGCTTAAGCTACCTGTCCTATTTGAAACAAATTCCTTCATCATCTTAGGAACCCTACTTTCCATCAAAGCTTAGTTTGAGTGCCACCTCCTTGAGAAGTCTTTCCTGATCCTTCTGATTATTGTTACTATCTTCCTCCTTATCATGTTCATTCTTATCTGTTCACAAATTTAATCTCACCATTAACATATAATAAGCTCCTTGAGGGTAGGATCTTCTTTTCTTTTAATCTTTATATCCACAGTCCAGTAGTATGTGTACTACCTAGCATATAGCAGACAGTGATTTTTCTTAAATGGATTAGAACTGGAAGCATTTGAAAGATATTTTATCCAGGCTGTGACAGACTCCTGGAGTATTATTTAGTGAGCCTATAATCATATCCATATTCAAAATTAAAAGATTGTAGAATTAGAAGTGGCTCAGTGGATAAAGAGACAGGCCTAGAGATGGGAAGTTCTAAGTTCTAATCTGACCTCAGACACTTCCTAACTATGTGACCCTGAGCAAGTCACCTATTCTCAATTGTCTAGCCCTTACTGCTCTTCTTTCTGCCTTGGAACCAATACACAGTATTGATTTTAATACCAAAGGTAGGGGAAAGGCAGAAAGTGTGTGTGTGTGTGTGTGTGTGTGTGTGTGTGTGTGTGTGTG
>NC_058131.1:509176881-509209831 GCF_016433145.1 Gracilinanus agilis | reverse complement strand
GAAGGAAGGAAGGAAGGAAGGAAGGAAGGAAGGAAGGAAGGAAGGAAGGAAGGAAGGAAGGAAGGAAGGAAGGAAACACACCTTCAAGTGGTCATACACACTTTGCCTAGTGATCTCCAATGAAGGGAAACCAGTCATCTCCTAAGGCAGCCAATTCCACCTTTAGATAGCTTTCCTTGTAAGGAAGTTTTTTCCTTCCATTAAAACTAAATCTGACTCCTTGAATCTTCTCCATGTTCCTAATCCTCATCTCTCTCTGGAGCAAAGCAGAATATATCTAATTCTTTTCACATATACCAGCTCTTTGAACATTTGAAGATGAGTCTCTTGACTTGCTTAAATTTTTCTTTTCTCCATGCTAAGCACCTCTAGTTTCTTCAATTGATCCTCAAAGTAAAAATCCTAAAGTCATTTATCTTTCTTATCATCTTTTTCTGGGTGCTCACTCCAGGTTGCCAATGTCTTTTCCTAAAATATGGCATCCAAGCCTTCCACTTTTGTTCAGACTAGAGCACAGCAAAATGGCATTATTCAGTGGTTCCCAAAATTTTTTGGCCTACTGTCTCCTTTCCAGAAAAAATATTACTTAGCCCCCTGGAAATTAATTTTTTAAAATTTTAATAGCAATTAATAGGAAAGATAAATGTACCTGTGGCCATCACCGCTTCCCTGGATCGTTGCAGCACCCACCAGGGGCTGGTAGCACCCACTTTGGGAATCACTAGACCCTGTAACACTCTGTGGAGCCTTAGATTGTATTCGTTTTCTTGGCCTCCTCATGGCACTTTTGACTGATATTGGTTCACTAAAATCCCCACATTCTTTTTTCAGTACAACTGCTGTCTAATCCATGTTGCTCTTCCATAGCAGAGGCTTTTATCAATCCAAGTTTAAGGTCTTATATTTATTCCATATTAAATTTAAACTTATTAGTTTAGGTGCAATATTCTAGCTCTTGTTGATGGTTTTGGACCCAGACTGTCTTCCAGAGAGGTAGGGATTCTTCCCAGCTTTGTCTCTTCTAAAAATTAGATAAACATGTTATCTATGCCTTTATCCAAATCATTAATAAAAATGTTAAACAGGACAGATCCTTAGAGCACTCCACTGGACATCTCCCAAATTAATACAGATCCAGTAATAACTATTTGGCAGGGGAGTCAGCTGGGGGGGGGGATTATTCATTGAACCACTTCTGAATTCACTTAATTGTATTATCATCTAATTTATGTGGTTTGTCTTTCATTTTCAAAGAGGACCAGTGGCATCACCGGGTGATGATTTGGGCATAAATTGTATTCAAATACGGCAAAGTTGCAAGAAATCATCAGCCTCACTTTTTCTTCCAGAGTCATCAAAGTCCAGTGCCAAGACAAAAGTCAGGATTACTGTTGATGACTGGATGCAGTGGATGACTTTGGTTTCTTTGACGTCTTACCAAGATCTAAAAGTTCTACCAGTGCCTCCTTCATACACCTTCATGGCCATTGGAAAAAATTGCTCTCAGCTATCCATTCCACCAGGGGAAGTCTTCATCTGCTTGGGGTAGACAGCACCCTAATTCACTGATGGGTTTGTGGCTCCTCAGTTACTCTCAACTTGGTTAAGTCCATCTGCCAAGATTGTTTACCAGGATGTGCCACTATGCACACTAGTTTCTTGGAGACACAGGTGAGCGTTGAGAACCAGTTGGACATCGGCAGCAGAAGAGCAGCCCTGAAAGAGCTCATCAAACCCTCACACCAGAGGCGCTAGTTCTCTTTGAATAACCATACCTATATCACTTCATCTTTTCTAGAAGAATATTACGAGAAATTTTGTCAAATGTTTGCCTAACACCTAAATCAACTCTATCTATAATATTGCCCTGGTCTGTTAGTCTAGTACCTGTTTCAAAATTAAGCAGTATTAGTTTTCCATGACCTATTCATGATCATAAATATCAAGTTCTCATTTCTTCCTACGTCTCCTGTCCCAGGATTAAAAATAATCCTCTTTCTAGGTAAGTGTCAAACTGTCTCATATAGCATTGATCATGTAGTCAGAAGATTTGTGTTCAAATCTCAACCCTGACACTTATTATTCATGTAGCCCCTGGGCAAACCATTTCACACACACTTCCAGCACCTCAGTGTCCACATATATAAGATGAGGGTATTTGACTGGTGTCAAATCTGAACACAAATGAGAATCACTAAACTATACATAAGGATGCCCTTCAAGTGAATAATGACTCAGAAAGCCATGTATTCCATCATCTACATTTTATTGTATTGTTATTTTATTTGGTTAAATATTTTCCAATTACATTTTAATCTAACTCTAGCCATAGTATTGTGGGCTCCATCTTTGACACCTCTAGATTAGATGTTCTCTGAAGTCTCTTCCAGATATGTGAACCTAAGATGGGGAAGAACTTTGGTACCTGCCAACTATTCAAGCAGTGTAAGAGACTGACGGCCTCTGGCCAGCCTAGGTGAGAAATTGTGCAAGCTGCAAAACATATTATGAATGAGAAGTTTTGGAGCTGCTTGGCATTCCTATGTGGAGCCATTATAGTTGGAGCTAAAATTTGATCAAAAATAAAGTTTTTAGCAATTGAACTCTGATCAGATTTTTAAAAACATCAACCATAAAAAGCCTGTCTCAGTAAGAGTGTGAAGTCATTGATTGCCAAAAATCCCAACAGACCTCACAGCACTTTTCGTTATTAAAAATCATTTCCTTGGGCTTACATTATGGTTTTAGAAGCACAAGAGGTCACGAACTCTAATATCTGAAGCAAATGTGTTGGACATCTGGGATCTGGCACAAGTTTCTCCTGTGGGATATATTGTTTGTGCAAACTTTTATAGAATAAAAAAAGAAAAAATAATTGCGAGTTACAAAATATTCCTGTAGCCCAGTAATTATTTCCCTGAAAGCCAGAAACTATATCCAAAATTCATCAAACTTCTCAATAAACATAATTTAAAATCAAGGTTAAAAATCATTTATTATAAACATACTTATAAATAAAAATGTATTAGCTTTTAAAATTTGGAGCTCACAAGGCTTCAGTGAGAATAGAGCTGTGCTAGTTGATTTTCCCAGGTCAAATGCTGAAATTCAACACATTTTTTTCTTTTTTAAACCCTTACCTTTTATCTTATAATCAATGCTAAGAATTGTTTCCAAGGCAGAAGAGTGATAAGGGCTAGGCAAGTGGAATTACCCCAGTCACACAGCTAAGAAGCATCTAAGGACAAATTTGAACCCAGGACCTCTCATCTGGCTCTCTATCCACTGAGCCACCTAGCTTCCCCTTATCACTACTTTTAAAGAGAAGTTTTGTAGTCTAGAGTTCCATTAAAGGGTTTACAAACCCATTGGGGATTCTCAACAATGGTCCAAAGAATTTACACTAAAAAACGTTAATGTTCATTAAGAAGTAAATAATTGCAGAACTGTGAACAGTGTATTAAATTATCCTGGGAGTTCCCAGCACATTTTGTTAATAGCGTAATTATTTTTGTTTTTAAAAATATTTTCATAACAAAAAACATTGGGAATCACCATTGTAGAGGAAAATATTTAGTATCAGAAATCAATAGACCTAGGTTCTTGGTCCAGTTCTACCACTCTATGTGGCTATGTGATCTGGAACAAGTTATTTAAGCTATCAATCAATATGCATTTGTTAACTATCTACTATGTGCCAGACACTGTGATTGCATTGGAAATGCAAAAACATAAAGAAAAAAGAAAAAAATCTCTGCTCTCAAGGTGATTACTGCCTATAAGTTGATCTTACACTTTATTTGATCCAGTGTTTCCCTTTCCTCATTGTAGTATTTCATGGAATTTCATGTAATCACAGAATTGGAAGGAAGACTAAGAGATCTCTTAGTCTAACCCATAATCCCTACCTAAACGAGAATCCTCTTTCAGGATACAAATGACATTTATTTTTGAAAAGTACTTTCCACTTATTGTTTTGTCTTTGCCTCCTAACAGCCCTGTGAGGTAGGTACTATAATTATTAGTATCTTCATTTTTGCAGTTCAGAAACAAGCTCAGAGAAGTTACATTGCCTATTGTCACATAGCTGATAAATAGCAACAGAGGTACTTTAACTGAGATTTTCCTGAATTCTACCCACTATGTCATTCTACCTCTCCAATAGACAGCCTACTCTACTTTCGGATGGCTCCAAATGTTAGGAATCTTTTCCTTAAATTGATCCAAAATTTCCCTCTCTTCAATCTCCATTTATTCCTGTTACTTTTGCTTTCTGAGGCCAATCAGATCAAGTCTAACCCCACAATACAAATAATAGCCCTTTAAAAATGATTGAATATGAGCAGCTAAGTGGCACAGTAAATAGAGCAGTGAGCTTTGAAACAGAAAGACTCTTCATCAATTCAAATCCAGCCTTATACATCTACTAGCTGTGGGACTCTAGGCAAGTCACTTAGCCATATTTGTTTCAGTCAAGTGAGCTAACGAAAGAAATGGCAAAACCACTCCACTATCTTTGTCAAGAAAACATCATACGGGGTCACAAAGATTCAGATACAACTGAACAACAAATACTTGAAGAAAATTATTGGATCCCTACAACAAAACTCCTCTTCAACAAAAAACCATCCCTAGAGCCTTAAGTCTTGTATTTCATCATCTCCATCCAGAAATCTTTTGAATAGAATTCTTTCATATCTAATGATATTTTTCATTGTTTTTATCCAAAGAGAAGTTGTGAAATAGTGGAATTGGATTTTTCCAAATTGTTAAGAAAAGTTTGTCCCATTCAGATTTAACAAGTTAAAAATTATTTTAATATATTCATTATTTGAAGAAAAGCAGAAATATAAATACTAGTATGATATAATAAAATAGAAATATAAGATACATATTTTGGGAACTAATTTGAATATATTAAGCAACAAATAATTAAAGTATGTGTGATACTGGACAAATTGCTTAGCCTCTCCCAGTCTCGTCTTTTTCATCTGTAAAATTAAGGAATTAGGATAGATGACCTCTGTATTCACTGCCAACTCTAAATTAATGATCCATGATTTCATCATTGTAAGTACTCCCTAAATTGACTCAAATGCATTAGGAGACTATTCTCATGAGTTTCTACTGCAAAAAAAAAATATTATGCTGAGATCACCGTTCTGATGGTGACTTTCTGAGATTAACGAGGCTGATCCTTTACAGACCCTTATTGTAAACCTTTCCAAATTGCTCAGTCCTACCAAGGTTTGTGCTCCAATCACTTAGCTTTGGGGAGTCCAGGGTTAGCTCTATGACATGATTAGGCATCACAGATGACCTTTCAGTGGAGGATATTTAGAAAAAATATCTTTTTCAAGAATAATATTCTTCTAGTATTACCATATGTCTGTGAATAATATAATAAGGGCACAATCTCAGAAGAATTCAAATCACAGATGACTTAAAGAGCAATGGAAAAATTATAGTGAGTATAAGTAGTCTTCAGCATATTACTGTGGATGGATTGATTATGAAAAAAATCATATGAAAGATTTAATTCAATTCAGTTCAATTGAACAAGTTATTATTAAGCAACTACTATGTGCAGTCTTTTGTCAGATTCCCAGAAATATAAAGACAGAAATGAAATAATCCTTCAACTCTGTAAGGGGTAAAAAGGGATTTTGGTTAGGTGGATATTAAAAGGTTTGGTCACCAGGGAATTGAATAATTATCAATCCCCAATTAAAGAAAAACTTCAAGTCAAAATGACTTTTATGAAAGTTTATTTATAAATGAGAAGAGGAAGATAAAATAAAGAAAATGAGAGAGAGAGTATAGGATAAGTAATCTAACACTCTAAGTAATTTGTTCCAGCCCCCTTGTTCAACTCAGGCAGATCTAATTAGTCCTCAGTTGAAGGGGGCTCAGCCTTGAGTCCAAGGCCAGAGGGCCCCGGAGGGCCAGAGATGAATGAAGCAAGAGCTTCAGTCATAGAATCTCTTTTTAAAGAGCAATTCCTTTAGAGAAGTCCAGGAAGATTTAGTCTTTACACTCACCAAGTGTAATTCTAAGGGAAAGATTTAAGAACAGTGTCACCAAGGTCTCAGGGTCCCAAGTCCAGTGCTCCTCCAGGTCCAAGACATGAACAACAACAGCCCCTTCAGGTCCAAGACACAAACAAGAAGAGAGAGCTCACAGAAAGTTGTCACTCCCTTTTAAAGGGGCTTCTTTTGTGTCACTTCCTGTGCCTTCCTCTTAGTTTACGTGTCCAATCACAACACCTCTAGAAATTTATGAGGAGGATACAAGAAACCCAGCAGTGAGTGGTACAGTGAATTGAGTGCTCAACCTGAGTTTAGGAAGATCTAAATCCAAATCCAGTCTCATATATTTAATAACATTGTGGACTTGGGTTACTTAGCCTCTGTCTGCCTCAGTTTTCTCATCTTTAAGATGAAAATAATAATAGTGCACGTCCCAGAATTATTATGAGGACATAATGAGATAATGTTTATAAAGAGTTTTGCAAACCTTAAAGCACTATATAAACTCTAGCTATAATAATTGGGTCAGCTAGGAAATATAGGGGATACAGTGCTGGGATTGGAAAACCTGAGTTAAACTCCGGTTTCAAATATTTACCAGTTGTGTGATCCTGAGCAAGTCACTAAACCTGTTTGTCTCAATTTCCTCTTCTAAAAAAGTGGGGAAAACAATAGCACTAACCTTGCAGGTTTGTCATGAGGGTCAAATGAGATAGCATTTATAAGGTCCTAAGCACAGTGCCTGAAACATAGTAGGCAATATATAAATTTTAGCCACTATTATATGAAAATAATACAAAGCAATTTCAAGGGGGAAAACATAAACAACTCCTGATAATAGGGAGAGGAAGTCAGGAAAGACTTTGTATAAGAAGTGGCACTTGAACTATGTCTTAAAAGAAGCTAGGAGGGAGAGGAGAAAAGAATGAGACAGATTTTTGGACACAGTTAATGTAAGAATTTGTTTCTTTTGGATAAGCATATTTATTATAATGTATTACATATTTATAACAAATTATTATTATGTTATATGTTGTATAATTTTCATAAAATTCAAGATTTAAAAAAATTTCTCTAAAAAACCCCTTCCTCTTTGGGACACGAACTTTCTACATGTCCAAGCAAGCCCTAGGAGCATGACCCAGAACATAGGGTTACAAGTCCGAGTGAAAGAGACTTCGATTGGTTCCTGAGACCTGTTAGAGCAGCCCACAGTGAAAGGAAGTGATGTGGAGAAAAGGGGCCTTTTGGACTGGAGTTCTGGGCTGGACTCTCTCTCTGGAGGTTGGTGGCTGAGGCAGAAGACATTCTTGTGGACTGGTAGGCTAGAAAAAAATTTTTTTCTTTCCCTCTTTATTTCTTTCTTAGACTATATTTATATTAAAACTAAATTGTTAAAAGCTACTATCATCCTCGTGACTTAGGGGCTAATTATTTTTATAAATAGTGATGATGATAATCTTTTTTATTACTAATATGTTTCCAAACAAATTTCTAAATATTATATTTAGCATATTATACTTGGCACAATATTAATTTTTTAATATTACAATGTTATATTGTTATATATTAAAAATAAAAAGAAATAAAAAAGAAGAAATAAAAGAAGTTAGGCAAAGGTAATGAAAGATTATATTCTAGACTTGGCAGCTCACCTGTGAATGACTTTCAGAGTTTGGAGACAGAATTGTATGTCTGACCAAGATCTGAGAACTCCATGGCACCTGATTCAGCGACCTTCATGTTTAGTGGAACAAATTGTTCTCATCTGCCCATTCTGTCAGGGAGCAGGGACACCCTATTAAATTCCCTAACCCAGGTTAAGGAAGTCTTCACATACTTGGGGTCAATATCCCCTGCTGCCTTTACCACCTCTTTTACTTTCTAAGCCCTTGATCTCTGCTCCAAGATGCTTCTAGGGGAGGAGAACTGGCTCCAGACTGATCTCAGTCCACTTTATCTTAGGCCCATTGAAATCATATGAGTTGGACCCTTCCCCAATTCTCTGTTTCAGTTCTCTGGCTGGGTTAAACCAGTGTCTGCTGCCTTTGACAAAGGCATTCACACAGCACGCTTAGCACACTTCCCATACCAGCTTTTACACTATGGCCAATGTACATTCTGACTCCAAAGGCTTCCACTTCAGGTTTTAGGAAGTACTTCAGAATCTTTGCCAAAGCCTCATCCCATTGCACTAAGCAGCAGAAATTGACTCTGCCTATATCCAAAAGGAAAAAGGAGGAGAATCAAGAGAGCAGGGTTCTGGTTTCCCTAAAATTGAGGTGGTACTTAAGTTAGGGAACTACTAAACTAAAGAAACTCTGTCCTCGAACAACTTTGACAAAAACAGCAAATATTGGTTTAACCTAGCCAGAGAAGTGACACAGAGGATGTGGGCAGGATCCAACATACCTGGCTTCAATGAACTCGAGATAAAATGGTCAGAAATCAACCTGGAGTCCATTCTATTTCTCCAGATGAAGCAGCCTGAAACATAGATCAAGGACTTCGAAAGTAAATTTCCCAACATCGATGGAGATAAAGGCAGGATTTCATCTAGCCCTGGGTATATATACCCATCATCAAAGGGAAAGAATTCACAAGTGAAAGGGGAAGATTCAGGAAAAGGCTAAAACAACTAAAGATTTCAAAAGGAAGAAAATTTAATTAAAAACTATACAAGCATATAAATGAGCAGAGCATACAAATATGCTGAAGTTAAAAACCATCTGATAGAAGAGAAGTAAAAGACAATAATGCTCACAGAACACATGAACTATAATAGAAGCAAAAGACATTGATCTCAAAAACAGAATGCAGAGAGACAAATTTTTTTATTTTTATTTTTTTACTCTTATTTTGAATATTTTCCCCTAAGAGAGACAAATTAAAGACTGAAGGTCTTCCAGAAGAATATGAAAAATCAAATACCTGAAGGCCATAATATGAGAAATAATACAAGAAAACTGCTCATAACCTTTGGATACAGAAAATAAGATACCAATTAAAAGAATGCACAGTGTCTCTAGGAGAAAAAAATCCTTCAATTCAAACTCCAAGAAACTAACTTCAAATATAAAGAAAAGGAAATCCAAATAAAATATAAGTGACTATTCTGCATCCACTGAAAATAACAGAAGGAAATGGAAATATATATTTTGAAAAATAAAAGCAAACAAAATGCAATTCAAAAAAATTGCCAAAAATCTACAAAAGAAGTAACATTAAATTGGCTAGGACAGGCAGCTCAAACTTGATACTTCAAAAGTTTAAATTCTATGAGGAACCTAAAGAAATGAAGGAATAAAAAAAAAAGAACAAGATGGACCACGAATTAAAGATTGAAAGTCCAGAACAGACAAAAAGAGAAGGGAATTAATACATAGAAATTAAAGAAATTCTCCTTTGAAAAAAATGCCTTATATGTGAAAGAATTTGAAAGAGAACAAAATAAGAGAGACTTGAACTCTGAACAGGCAGTTCTAGCTTTATGTAAGGGGATCATTCTGAAGACTTCTTTGTCATGCGAATCCATCTTGGGGAAGAGAGGGAGCCATGGAGAGAAGCAGCCAGGAAACAGGAGGAAGAAAATATAGAGGTAGGGCCAGCCAATGGGTCTTGGCCAGAACCTGGTAGAAGAACAAAGATAGATGGGAGACCCTCAGACAGAGAGGCTGGTGGGCAGAGCAGGACAAAGGTCTCCTCCCTTAATGCTCAAGACCTAGCAGTGGTGGAAATAATGGTCTCTTCTCTAGTTCCATCTTCTGTTTTTACATGGGAGGGGGTTTTGTTTGTTTGTTTGTTTGTTTGTTTTGGGTGGGCACCCAGTACTGGACAGGAAAGTTAACATAAATGGGAATTTTTAGGAAATGCACATTTCTTTTAGACTTCTTTATATATAAAGTCTAATTTGCATAGTGGAGATCTATCTATAATCACTTAACTGAGAGAGGAAAGGAGTGTAGGAGGAAGAGGGGAAGAATTGGATAACTAAAAAGAAAGAAATCAAAAAGATTAGTAAACTTCTAAAACTAGGGTAAAGGATGACAAATTGGAGGGGAGGACTAAAGAAAAGGCAGAGAGCCTGTGGGAATACGGTTGCGTCAAAATAAGCAAAATTAATTGTAGGGACAACGTTTTAACTTAAAGAGTTTGGAGAGCAAAAGAATTCTAATTGATAAAAATTTTAGAGACACAAATGGAAGAAAAAACCCAACTTTCTTCATTAAATGTGAATGGATTAAACAATCCAATCAAACAAGAAATTGACAAATTGGATAAGAAAACAAAACCCCACAATCTGTTGCTTATGAGAAACATACTTGTAAATCAAAGATATGTCTAGACTAAATATTTTCTATGCATCAGATGAATTCATTAAAGCAGAAGATGCAATCTTTCTGTCAGATAGCAAAAACAAACAAGGAATAAAATTATATGAAGATTAAAAGAAACATCAACAATTAACAAATATCAGTATTAAACTTATATGCACCAGATGGCTTTGCATCTAAATATGTAAAGGAAAAATAAATTGCAAAAGATAAATGTAGTAACCAAAAAAGTAGGAGATTTTAATGATTCTCCTATAGACATGAGCAAATCTAACAAAGATAAGCAATAGGGAAAAGAGAAAATTGAACAAATTTTAGAAGAATTTAAAGCTAAAATTTTACTCTTTCTCTTACAGAGTACTAAAGAATATACATATTTTTCTAGCCCACAGCATTTCTACAACTTTCGACTATGTATTAGGGCACAGAGAAATGCAAATGATCAGAAAAGTACAGAAACGCTAATCACATCTTTAATAAACCATGGAGCAACAAAAAGTTTTCATTTCAGGGAGGACAAACAAAAGTCATATACATTTAGGTCTAAATAATTGTCATAACTAACAAACTTTAAAAAACAAATCATAGAAATAATAATAATTAACATCATTATTATTTTAATCGATAATTACCTTTGTTTTTATTAGTATTATGTGAAGGACAGTGAAGATAGTGGGACAACATGCAAAAATTTCTGCAGGTAAAGCAAATACCAGAGGAAAAATTATTTCCTGAATAAAATACAGTAAGAAAATAGAAAAACAATGAAATGAATATGCATTTAAAAATTTAGAAACTCAACAAAAAAGAAACCCAAAATAAGTAAAAAGGAGGAAATCTTAAAAATTAAAGAAATATATAAATTGGAAAGCAACAGGATTATAAAACGCATATACAAAACTAAAACCTACTTCTTTGAAAAGACAAAATGAGTCTAACTTGATTCACAAAAAGAGGAAAGCATATTAAATCCACAAAATAAAAAAATAAGCAAAGAAAAGTCCCAATAAGAACAGAAGAAATATATTATCAGAACTTACCATGTACAGTTATATATCAACAGTGGCGAAAATATTGCAAGCAGCCAAAAAGAAACAATTTAAATATCATAGAGCCACAGTCAGGATAACACAAGACTCAGCAGCTTCTACATTAAAGGATCAATGGGCTGGAGAGTGATATTCCAAAAGGAGGCAAAGGAGTTAGGACTTCAATTAAGAATCACCCAGCCAAACTGGGCATAATCCTTTGAGAGGTAGGGGGAAATGGCTACTCAGTGAAACAGTGGACTTTCAAACATTGCTGATGAAAAGACCTGAGGTGAATGGGAAATTTGACTCTAAGTTACAAGATTCAAGAGTAGCATAAAAAGATAAACAAGAAAGAAATCAAAAGACATTCTTTTAATATAAACTATATATTCCTTCATGGGGAAATCATTCTTTTAACTCAAAAGAATTTTGTCATATTTGGGCAGTTAGAAGAAATATACATAGAAAGAGGGCAAGAATGTGAGTTGAATATAATGAGATGATATAAAAATTTTTTTTAATTTTAAAAATTAAGGCATGTGAAAAAGGAATACATTGAGAGAAGGGGGAAGGGAAAAATAGAATGAGGTAAATTAGTGCACATTAAAGAGGCATGAAAGAGCAATGGAGGCAAAGATAGGGGAGGTGGGGAAGAGAGCATGTGAACCTTACTCTCAGCAGAATTGGCTCAATAAGGGAAGAACATACACAGTCAATTGGGTACAGAAGGCTCTTACCCTATAGGAAAGTAGGAGGGGAAGGGGATAAGAGAAGAAAGGTGGAGCTGATAGAAAAGAGGACAAATTGGAGGAGGTGGAGGTCAGAAACTAAAGAAGGATAAACAGAAGGATAATTATAATGGTGCAAAAAAAAATCTTACAACTCTCTGTAATAAAGACCTCATTTCTCAAATATATACTGAAGTGATTTGAATATATAAGAATACAAGTTATTCCTCAATTGATAAATGGTCAAAGGATATAAACAGACAGTTCTCAAACAAGCAATTAAAGCTAACTATAGTTGTGTAAAAAATGTTCTAAATCACCACTAATTAGAGAAATGCAAATTAAAACAATTCTGAGGTACCACCCCACACCTATCAGATTGGATATTATGTCAGAAAAGGAAAATGACAAAAGGTGCAGGGGATATAGGAAATCTGGGATACAAATGCATGGTTGGGAGAGTTGCGAACTGATTCAATCATCCAGGAGAGCAATTTGGAACTATGCACAAAGACCTATAAAACAGTAAATATCCTTTGACCCAGCAATGCCATTTTATTCCAAAGAGATTTAAAAAAAAAAGGAAAGAGGCCTATATGTACAAAAAAACAAAAACAAAAACAAAAAAACAAGCAGTTATTTTTAGCAGGGCAAAGATTTGGAAAGTGAGAAGATACACATCAATTGGGAAATGACTGAGTAAGTTATAGTATATGATTGTGATGGAATATCATTGTGCTATAAGAAATGACAAGAAGGAAGAGCTCAGAAAAACCTGGAAAGACTTAAATAAACTGAAACAGTGAAATAAGAAGAACCAGGAGCACTTCGTATGGTGACAAGAATACTTTACAATGAACAATTGTGAATAACAACTATTGTCAGCAAGACAATGATCTAAAACTATCCCAAAGGACTTGTGATAAAAAAAAAAAAATTAATCTACTTTCAGAGAAAAAGAATGGAGTTTGAATCCAAACCAAAGCAAACCTTTTTCATTTTCTTAATATTTTTCTTCCATGAAAAAATTAATATGGGGAAATGTTTTACATGATTGCAACTTGTAAAATCTAAAAGAGATTGCTTGCCATCTCAAGGAGAATGGGGATTGAGAGGGAGGGAAGGAGAGAATTTGAGACTCAAAATTCTTTTTAAAATTTTGGAAACTGTTTTTACATGTCATTTGGGGGGTTAAAAAATACAAAAAATAATTGAATGGAACAAACCAGACAAAGAAAAATCAGAAATAATTGAAATTAATAACGGAATGTTTAATAAGTCTGAAAAACATAAATTACCTTGGAAATAATTACTTATTTGACATGAATGGCTGGTAAAACTGAAAAGAAATCCAGCAAAAATTGGCCTTACCCCAAGATCTTGCATCATTTTTCATAATACAACTTAAAAGCATATGTGGCCTTCCATAATGAAAAGGAAGGAAATAAGCATTTATGTAGTACTTGCTCTGGCAATGAGTGCTAAGTGCTTTACAAATATTATTTTGATCATTGATGATTAATGATCACACTGTAAAAAATAGAAGAAGAGAAGTAGATCATAAACATTTTTAAACTACAAATAGGGGATGAATTCTTCGTCAAGGAATAGAAGCAATTACAAAAGAAAAAAATTATCATTTTCATTATGATAAATTGAAAATGTTTGCTCAAAAAAATATCATAGCATTCAGGATAAAAAGGAAATCAGCCAACTGAGAGAAAATGTGTTAAATATACCTGATGAGAGTTTAATAACCAAGATATATAGAAAAATAACAAATATGTTAAAAAGTATTCTCTAATAAAACTTTCAGAAGATGAAAAGATGTCATATCATTATTATTTTTATAGTTATCAATAGAACAATCATAAACTTTTAACAACCATATTTTCAGTATTCTCCATATCATTAATTATAAAAGAAAGCTAATAAAAATAATCCAGAATTTATACCTAGAAAATTGGAAAATATGGTGAAAGATATGATTTGTTAGTGTCAGAAGGGTTGTAGAAAGACAGGTATATTAATTCTTTGGTGGTAGAACTGTAAACTAGTGCAACTTTGTAGGAAATAATTTGGAATTAGACAAATAAATTAAAAGTTCCTGACCTTTTGACCAGCATATATTCCTAAGTAGCTCACTGACAAAAATAAAGGATCTACATACACCAAAAAGCATGGAAAACCAACACGACATGATGCAGAGTAAAGTAAATAGAGCTCCAAAAAAATGACATACTTAATCACTTAAAACAATTAAAATGAAAAGAACAACCACCACCAAACAAAGGAAACAATATTATGAAATTAAAAAGGACAACCTTGGCCCTCAAAAACAAATATAAAAATATATATTCCCCAACAGCTGCCAGGCACTCATGGTTGTGGAGGGAACATTGCTTCTAATATAAATTTTTTCCATTGTGTTATTCATTTTTGCTGCATTTTCCCCTTTTCTTCCTTTTTAAAATGTTCTTTGTTATTAAGGAATCAATCTCTGAGGGAAAATAGGGATGTGAATGCAAAGGAAATTTTAGAAAATGTAAAAAAAGATAGAAATAAAAATCTATTATTAAAAAAACATGAATTCTCCAACTACAAAATACTTTTCACATAAAGAAAATGATCTAAATGATTGGAAAAACATTAATTGTTCATTCGTTGGCTGAACCAATAAAATAAAAATGACAATTTTTCCTAAATTAATTAAATTTTTTACGGCTATGTCAATCAAGCTACCCAAAAATTAACTCATAGAGTAAGGAAAAGCAAAAAGAAGAGCAAAAGGCCTTAAATATTAAAGGAAATAGTGAAAAAAGAAGGAATTTGCTGTACCAGATCTCAAACTATATTATAAAGTGGAAACCATCAAAGCAATCTGGTAGTAGCTAAGAAAGAGAATGAGGACCAGTGGAATAGATTAGGTATTCTACATGTTTTTAACCCTTACTTTCTGTCTTAGAATCAATAAGTCAGAAGAATAATGAGGGCTAGGCAATAAAGGTTAAGTGACTTGATCAGGGTCATACAGTTAGGAAATGTCTGAGGTCATATTTGAACCCAAGACTTCCTGTCTCTAGGTCTGACTCTCAAATCCTCTGAGTCACCTTGTTGCCCCCACATGCAATGTTAAATTACCATAGTAATCTAATGTTTGACAACCCCAAAGATGCAAGCTTTTGGAAGAACTCACTATTTGACAAAAGTTGCTAGGAAAACTGGAAAACAATATGGCAGAAATTAGTCATAAAACAAATACCTCATGCTATGTACCAAGGAAAAGCCAAAATAGATACCTGCTTTAGAAATAAAGAATGATACCATAAAACAAATTAGGGGAGCATAAATAGTTTATCTCTCAGACCTGTGAATAAAGAAAGAATTATATAGATAACTTAAGACTATATTAAATGAAAAAGTTTCTACATAAACAAAAGCAATGCAACAAGATTAAAAAGCAAACAACAAACTGGGGGGAAAATCTTTATAGTAAATCTCTCTGTCAAAGACTTCATTTCCCAGGTTTATAGCCAACTGAGTCAAATTTATAAGAATACAAAGCATTTCTCAGCTGACAAATGGTCAAATGATCAAAGGAGAAGAACAGGCAGTTCTCAGATGAAGAAATCAAAATCATATATTGTCATATGGGAAAATGCTCCAAATCACTATTTATTTGAGAGATGCAAATTAAAACAACTCTGAGGTATCACCTCATACCCATCAGATTGGCTAACATGATGGAAAGGAAAGGAAAGGAAAGGAAAGGAAAGGAAAGGAAAGGAAAGGAAATTATACATGCTGGAGGAGACATGGAAAAATCAAGACAATAACACATTGTTGGTGGAGCTGTGGAACTTATACAACTATTCTGGAGAGAAATCTGGAACCATAGCCAAAATACCATCAAACTGTGCTTACCCTTTGACCCAATAATATCATTATTATGTCTGTTTCCCGAAAAGATTCAAGATAGGGGAAAAGAATCTACCTGTAAAAATATTTATAACAGCTCTTTTTGTGGTGGCAAAAAGCTAGAAAATGAAAGGATGTCCATCAGTTGGAGAATGGCTGAACAAGTTGGAGTGTTTGCTTGTATTGGAATACTATTATGCCATAAGAAATGACAAAGATAATCACAAAAAAACCTGGAAAAACTTATAGTAAGTGATACAAAGTGAAGTGAGCAGAATCAGGAAAATGCTGTACATTGTAACAATAGTAATGTATGATGATCAACTGTGAATGGTTTAACTATTAACAACAAGGCAAGGATCCAGAACAACTTTAAGGGACTCTTGATGACCCAAATAGGGTCACAAAGAGTTGTACACAACTGAAATGACTTAACAACAACTACTCTTCAGTCACAAAGAATCAGAGAAAAGAATGAAATATCAGGTCATTCTGACTGCAGGAGCAGGGTTCTATGGCTGAAGCCTTTCACTGCCTCTGGAACAATGAAAAGAAAATAAACAAGGAAAAGGAAAAAGCAATTGAAAAAGTTTTGGGGAAAGGGTACTGCAAAAGAATATGACTTAAACTAAGGAGGAGGAAAGGAAGGAGAGAGACAATTTTGCACCATACACTAAAGTATGTATGGAAAGAAAAGGATGAATAGAGGAGAAAAAGGAAAATAATCATTGTTTTCTTTTTATTTAGCAATTTAAATTCAAAGAACTTGAGGTGGAGCAGAGGGACAGGAATTGGGAGGAGGGGTTGTGGGAATAGGCTGGCATCAAAGCAATGTAAACAAAACTAATTATAGGGATAAAATACTGCCTTAAAAAGAGGACAGAGATAAAATCAAGGTAAAATAAATAAATGAAGGAAAACTTCAGACCAGCTGAACAATAATAACTTTAAATGTGAATAGATTAAACAATCCAGTAAAAGAAAAAGGTTGTCAGTATGGGTAAGAAAACAAAACCCAATTTCCTATATATAAGAAATACATCTAAGACATAAAGACATATGTGAAATAAAAATGAGTGGATCAAAAATTACTAATCACTCTATCAGAAAAAAAGTAAAAATAAAATGGGCATTGGTGAAAGAGATAAACTTAGAGACTATGTTGAACTTAAAAGGCACTATAGACAGTAAAATAGGACCAACACCAAACCTATAGAACTCTGCTGGAATAACATTTAAAATCATCAAAGAAAAAATACTGATTATAAAAAGACATGAACAGTATTATCATAACTAACACATTACTGTTGCTTCCTTAGAGCTGAAAAAAATCTAAAATAAAGATTAAAAAGGGAAATTCAAAACTGAATAAATTGTTAAAGCTATTTCATCTGAAAGACTGACATCTTCTAAATGGAAATTTTAAAAATAAAAACCAATTCTCAGTGCTATATGGTAACTAACAAAAATCAACCTTTTACTGGAGCACAAAGAAATTACAAAAGAACAGAAAAAAGCAAAATACTGATCAAACCCTTAATAGACCATAACATAACTGTCAAAATAGCACTACTGGCACTAGTGACTTCACATTGGATTTGCAATGAATATGCATATTTCAGGCTCCTAAGTGTGTGAACAACTTGATTTTGTTACTCTAATAACCAGATGTTCATAACCAGCATATCTGGTTATGTTGACTAAATCTTGACCAAAGTTACTCTTGCAAATCCATCTGTCCACGATCCAATTAATTCCCAATTCCCTTTACCCTCAGATCTCCAATTCACTATCATTGTTTCTATTTTTTTAATTTTTGGTAGTTGTTTTATTTTTATTTATGCATTTTAAAATTCTTACCTCCTTTTTTATAACTGATTCTAGGAATCTGTTCCTAGGCAGAACAGTAAGGGGTAGACAACTGGGGTTAAGTGACTTGCCCAGAGTCACATAGCCAGGAAGTGAATGAGGTCAAATTTGAATTCAGGACTCCCTGTCTCCAGGTCTGGCTCTCTAGCCACGGAGCCACCTAGCTGCTCCTATTTTTTTATTTTATTTTTTTTCCAGATTATATGCACATACAATTTTAACAATTATTTTCTGATATTTTGCCATTCGCGTTATCTCTTCCTCCCAACCCTCCCAAAGCTCCCAAAGACTTCTTGAAGTTTAAACAAGGTAATGCCAAGATGGAATGATGCAAACTCTCCTTGCTGGGATTTTTTGCTAAGTGAAATGTTCCAGATCCGTATATAAACTAGCCATGATGAGAAGCTGTCGGAAATCCCTGCAGCATCTATCTACTAAATACTAAAAATACTAATGCGAAATAGAATACTAAATACTAATAACACTAAATATTTAGATTGATAAGATGTATACTACTAAGTACTAAAAATACTAATACTAAATATTTAGTATTTAGTAGATTTAGAATCATAAAATGTACACTACTAAACATTAAAAAGAAAATACTAAAAATTCTAAATACTAAATATAATACTACTAAACTCTAGATCCTAAAATAATAAATGGAGAATACTGAAAAAGAAAAGCAACATCTAGAGGGGTTTCATTTTGCAAGAGTGCATGATTCCTGTTTTAAGTCTATGGTGCTAAGTTTCTGAATCTCGGGAGAAATTGAGACCTAAATTCAGTACTCTGGCATCTTTACCTAAATACTGAATCTAAATGGAATATCAGTTGTAGATTGTGTTGTATTGTTGATATTCCTTTGCTCAATCTTAGGAGTGGTCATGCAAGCTAAGTAAACTGAGAAATGCCTTTCCTAGAACTACCTGAGTTCAGAATGGCCTTTGCACTATTGTAAGAGTCACTTGGATCCGGTAGCAGTTATTAATGTTCAACCATTTTTTTATTTTATTATATGTATTTTATTTTATTATATTATTATATTGTATGTATTTTTTGTTATTCTGATTTTTGTTGCTCTATTGATTTAATGGCAAGTGCAAAAGCATGCCTGGTATCCAAGTATGCCTGCCCAATCCAATGGAAAAATGGCTCCATTAGAAAAAAAAATCATGTCAGTATTCAGCAAAATGTAAGAAATACCAGGGGAAAATAAGATTTGCCAGAAGTGGGTGTTAAAGAACTGATTCTGTTGGAGCAAATCCACAGTAACTTAAATACCCTTGAGAACAAGCTGGGGGGAAGCACTCAGAGATAGACAGATTTGGGGAGAAGAAAGTTGTCCAGGCTCTGAAAATCACAAAAAAAAAGTTGACATCCCCAGTACTTCTTCTCAGTGCAGTGAAACACCAGGAACACCAGGGCAAGCATCAAGCTGACCCAAAATCTGATTCTTCCTTCTGAATTCTGAATTCTAGCAAATCCACTTGCTGGTTAAACAAGAAATATTTATTAAGCACCTAAGGGAGATGTGTAGTTTGAATAAAACCTGGTCCCCACCTTCAGGAACTTTACAGGACATTGAGGAATAGGGATAAGATGCTTGAATCTTGAAGGACAAGTACTCAGAAAAGAGGAGGGTATTCCAACATAAGTTTTTATTAGAATTCAGAAATCAGAACTTAGTCATCAGTTACTGTGCTACAGTGTAGAAAGGAAATCCAAAAGGAGTGAATTAGCTACTCTCCTTGAATATGAAGAATTTCTTTAAGGACCATTTACTTTATTCAAAGGAAACAGATTGTGATCTGAACAAGTGTACAAAACAGATTATGATCTAAATAAGCGTATAAAGAATATTGTAAAATTCCTGTCTTTCAGCACTTTGGGGTAAAATGGAGACATGGAGTTGGGGGAGATCCTGTCTGAAACTAAAAAGCTTGAGAGGGGAATCTCCATTTCTTTTTTTCAAATGAGATGAGGTAAATGTATACACTAAGGCATCACTATAATTGTCAGGGTAAAGGAATAGCATACTAAAATAAACCCAAGTTTAAACACGAAAGAATCTCATTTTAACTTCGTTGACTTTGGCTCAAAAGATATTTTTATTTTTTGGTAAAAGCTTTTAAGTCATAGTTTCACAAGAGGACAATGGACCCTTTATAAATAGTACAGCAATTCTAACTCTATTCTAGATAGAAATTAAGAAAGGATTTGCATACTAAGCCTTGGAAAAACTCAAACTACTTACTAGCTTAAATTACAGTAGCCATCATGTGCAGAAAGCCAGGACTGGAGAAGCTCATGAAAACTGAGTAGCGTATTGAAAAAAAAAAAGAGAGAGAATTTATATAAAGAACCAAGAAGAGAGCAAAGCAAAACAAAACAAAAAATTCTCATTCCCCAATTGAAATCTATTTCAAGGTAGAACTGAGCGATCCAGTGACTCACTGACACCCAAGCAGCACTCATGGCTTTGCTTTGTTTTCAAGCCTCCAATGCGGGGCAGTTGCATAATTCCACATCTTTTGTGTGTCAATAGGTGTCACAATGCTCTTGGCAATTGTATCTGTGTGCAACTGCCTTTGGATTACCATCATTGCTCAACAGCAT
Source organism: Gracilinanus agilis (assembly GCF_016433145.1). Taxonomy (NCBI): domain Eukaryota; kingdom Metazoa; phylum Chordata; class Mammalia; order Didelphimorphia; family Didelphidae; genus Gracilinanus; species Gracilinanus agilis. The sequence goes on along the minus strand of NC_058131.1, from coordinate 509,189,303 downwards.
TCCAGCCACCTGAAAAAAGTGCTATCTATTGCCAGCCAACACATAGTTTCCAGTATCAAAGTCCATTAACAATCTGTTCCTGTGCTGACACTTCTGTTCACTTTTTAATGGATTCATTTCCCTGATAGTTGCTGACTGTTATTACTTCTTAGGGAGCAGTTATGGATCAAGAGGTCTCACTATGAGCTTTTAGTAAAACAAAAATATTTTGCTTCAGCCTGGCAAAATGATCAGTTTTATATTGGTACCTTCTTTTCTGCTCTGAAGGCTCATAGGTTGGGAGTTCTTTTCTTTAAAAAAAAAAACAAAACACAAACTTGTATACCCTTATCTTCTGTCTTAGAATCAATACTGGGTATTGGTTTCAAGACAGAAGAGTGACAAGGGCTAGGAAATAGAGGTTGGGTGACTTGCCCAGGGTCATATAGCTAGGAAGTGACTGAGGTAATATTTGAACCCAACACCTCCCATCTCTATGTCCAGCTCTTAATCCACTGAGCTCCTTAGCTGCCCCTCTGGGGTTCTTTCCAATACCTCAAGGGATCCTAGAAAGGACGGCAATAAATTGTTAAATAAAGGAATGTCAGCCCAGGCACACCCTACCAATTGGCACCTTGTTGATGGCCATTCTGCCATTAATAGTCTTTTAAAATGCCACATGGATAATAGGGATCACAGATTTGGATCTGGAAGGGATCTTAGAAATCAGTCACTTTACTCCTATCCTTTTGAAGACAAGGAAACTAAGGCCCAAACAGGGTAAGTGGTTTGCTCAAGGTCAGAGAGGTAAATATAGAAAAAATAGTAAACCTTCAGAAAACCAGGTTTGTCATTATGCAGATATTAGAAGTCAATTCACTTCCACTATCTCACAACAAATGATATTTGCTGTATCAGGGAGGTACAAACTCTATCCTGAAACATCAATATTTTAATATGTGTTCCCCTACTCAACAATAAAATAAAATCATCAAATCTTTATTTCCCAACATCAAATGCAAAGTTCTTTAGAGAGCAATAGTAATAAGAATAAGTAAAACAGATTAAAAGGGCCTCCCTCAACAGAGCTTTCTCCTAAGTCAGATCTCCTGTACTGATTCAATGTACTCATTCTCTGTGACCCAGAACTTAGCATTCAGGAGAGAAAATGGTCCCTGTCCTATTGTTAGGTATTATGTGCTGAACAATTTCCTATTTGCATCTGGCTTTGCTGCCACAATAACCTCAAGACTGGAAGTCAATAGAGAAAGAAAAGGAGATGAAAAGCCAAATTGACTCTAGTAATGGTTGTTTTACAAAATGGCGACATGGCTAGAGTGAAGGAGACAAGGGTTTCCCCACACTCTGTCTAAAATGAAATCCTACCATCTCCACAACCCTATTATAATTTTCTCACCTCAAAACTGATAGGGCTGGATAATCTTGAATGCTTCTTCTACTGCTAATATTCTATGTTTTATATGCAAACATATCCTAAGGCAGTGATTCCCAAAGTGGGTGCCACCGCCCCCTGCTGGGTGTTACAGCAATCCAGTGAGGGGGTGATGGCCACAGGTGCATTTATTTTTCTTATAAATTGCTATTAAAATAAAAAAAATTAATTTCCAGGGGGCTACGTAATATTTTTTTCTGGAAAGGGGGTGGTAGGCCAAAAAAGTTTGGGAACCACTTTCCTAAGGGCTCTTCCAATTACTAATTGTCTAAGACTCAGTGAAATATATGATATTTATTTCATGGGTTCTAGAAATGTAGAAATCTATGGCTTTAAGGAACCTTGGCAATACGGTGATATTTTATTCTATTAATAGTTTATTCTAGTCATGTCTAACCTTTACTGGAGCTAACAAAACTGGCACAATCATTCAACTTCTAGTGAGTAAACATGGTGGCCCACATGATACACTTTGTGATATTCATAAAGCTGCCTATAGTAATATTTCATTTTCTAGGGCCCTTACCCTTTCGGTTTTTTTTTTACCATAATGGGAGAGAAATGATTACCTTCACCTTGACTTTTGCCTAATAAAATTTTTTGTTTATGACAAGTGTCTTTTAAAATTTTTTTTATTTTAAAATATTTTGTCATGTATACATGATTCATTTTCATTCCCTCCCCCCTCCCAGAGCCAACAAGCAATTCCACTGGGTTGTACAAATGTTATCACTTGATACCTATTTCCATATTATTCATTTTCTCTTTAGAGCGATTTTTTTAAAGCCTAAACCCCAAATCACATACCCGCATATACATGTGATAGGTGATATATGACAACTGCCTTTTACAAAACAGGTCTTCATCCTAATTAGAAGGAAACAAAGAGTAAGCTTTTTTCAAAATATTATTTCTCACCACATGACCACTATGTTTTAGGATAGATTCATAGATCACTAGATTGCTTGACTGTGAAAGAAATCTTCAATAGTTTCTAGTCTGGTCCCATAATTTCATAGAGGAGGAAACTAAGGCCCAGAGAGAAGACATGATTTGCTCAAGGTTATTTAGCCAGTGACATGGATGGAATCAAAGCTTGGCCTTTCCTGTGTCGTTGTCTAATATTTTTCCCCACTATTTGATGCTACTTTCCTTAATTTCTTTTTCAGGCTACAAGACAATAGTCCTGTTTGCAGGCCTCAAAGACATATTTGAACTGTACTGATCATGTAACAAAAAATCAAAACTTCTAAATGAAATTATTTTACAGACAAGGAAAATAACATCCTAAAGACTAAGTCTATTACCTATACACTTGAATCAATAGGTGGATGAGGTTTGCTCTATTTAGAAAGCATTGTGATGAGTATACCACTATGCAAAATTATAGTCTGGGAGAAACTGACTGTTGTCCTCAAAATCAAATTCTTTATTCTTCTTTTTTTAAGGGTTGTTTCCTTTGATCTAACTAGATGTTCACCTCAGGCACCTGTCCTTCAAGATCCTCATCTGAAAAAGTCAGGAAATCAGCCTGAATTAGTGATTCATAACTTTTTGTGTGTCATAGACCCCTTTGGCAGTCTGGTGAAGTCTATGGACTCCTCGGAATCATGTTTACAAAAGCATGAAATAAACCAATTATATTGAAATAGCAGTTGTCAAAATATTTTTATAAAGAAGTTCGCAGACCCCAAGCCAAAACCCCTGAGATGTTCTCTAAAATCTCTGGAGAGTTAATTTTCTGTGATTCTAAATTCTTTTGTTCAGGAAGAGTAGGAGCATGGAGAGGAGGGCAATCCTATTCCATCTACATAGGAAATGGCTGAGTGGGGGTCAAATGTAGAAGATTTATGTCTGTAGAATTGATAGAGAGCAACCCTCATTAGATTCCATGATGAAGGACGATGTTGTTGCCCCCAAAATCAGTTTATCTTCAATCTTGTGAAAATAACAACATCCTACTTTTCCCCAGGGGTGGGTGAAGCAAACAGCTTGTTGGATGATCTGAGCCTCTTGAACTGTTTCCCAAATGTTTGGGGTTTGGCAATACTGTGCACACGTTGCCCCAAGCATTTTCCCCCTTTAATTTTTAAGCCCAAGTGTATTTTAAGGAAAATTGAATCCACATGCTCCTGATTCATTTACACTTAACTCATCACAGCATTGTTTTGAAAGAGCCATCTAATGTCCAGGGAGCCCCTTGAGTCTTTGAAGGTTTTATGAGTCGTTCTGTGCCACATTTCGATGTGAACAAACAAGATCCAAGCCCTAGAGGTTTGAGTTTAGTTCCAAATATGGCACCTTGGAGGCCAATGGGTCTCTAAATCACCAAGACACAGTCTTTTTTCCCCTTTTTTTCCAGGAGCAAAATGAAACCTGATCCTTCCATTGTGTAAAAGCTCAAGAACTCAGCAGTACAGGTTTGATTTCTACAAAGCCGTGACAAAGTGCACCAGTCCAAAATGGAAGCCAAATTTGATGCCCTAACCTCTCCTCACCGATCTGTTTGGCTTGTGCAGAAGAGAAGAATCCATATGGGCACAACTGTACTTTGGTCTTGGATCTGGGCCTTATGAATCTAAGATGTAAAAGGCATCTCCAAGGTAATCTAATTCACCCTTCTTTTTTTATAGATGAGAAAAACTGGCCTTGGCCAATTAGGTTACATAGGTAATAAGCATCAGAGCTGAGACTTGAACCCAAGTTCTCTGACTCCAGAGAAAAGGCTCTTTCTACTGCTCTACCCATATTTCCCTATTCTGTAAAATAAAGGGTTTGGATTAGCTGAGCTCTCTGGTCCCTTCCAGCACTAAGGGCCTGTGAGTCTGATCTGAGTCTAGACAATGGAGCTGTACCAAAAGACAGCAGGGTGTGTGGAATGAAATGGTGAATAAACAAAATGTGTCTTTTCCAGGCTGTGGGTCTGGGATTTTCTCAACAGTTTTTCTGTTTTTCAGTAGAACTTGACTAGATGAGTGCGAATGGAAATAATTTGAAGGTGCCTGTTTTTAGTTTAAAACCACAAAAGACTATAAAAGCAGGTAGGCAGTGTGGACATCCTTTCTCATAAAAAGGCATACAAGGATCCTTCCTCAGGGGAAGGAAAGTATCTATGTAGAAGGTGAAGAGAGCTGGGCATGATGGCTCCCTGCTTTCTCTAGTTCTTCTCCAAAATACCCACATGAAGTAATATGGCCTAATGAAAATCTCATCCGCTTTAGAGATAGAATACTGGTTTCAGTATCTGAGCTGCTAATTGCCACTTGGGTCATCTTTAGTCGACCTGATCCTCTCTGGGCCTCAGTTTCTTCATTTGTAAAATGAGGGGGGTTTACTAGATGATCTCTAAGGTTCATTCCAGCTCTAAAACCAATAAGATCTATCTCCCAACAAATTTTCTTGATCAATTCACTGACCAATAAAAATAACTCAAATCAGTGCTCCCCAACAACTTGATTGTAAAGAATATCCCAAGATTTACCTGGCCAGTCTCCAAACTGGCCACCACCACCAAACTCCCAACTTTCCTTGGGGATTCCCAGCCCATCACCATGCCCATCAAACAACAACTAGAAGTGGAAATGCCAGTCCTTCTTTATCCTGTGCCACAACCTGAGCCTGTGACTTCAATCAGCAGCATTTACTTCCCACTCCTCCCACTTCACCCTACCATATTGATTAGAAGCCTTTAGGAGGACTCAAAGAAGTACCTGAGAAGAAAAATGCTTGGCACCCACCTCCAACTTGAGATTTCTAATAAACAGGAAGGATGTTGTTGGTAGGATGACTAACTGAAGAAGTCTTCAGTAACACCCAAGTATACTTTGTGGCAAGGACTTGATAGATTTTCTGTCTTAATAAGGCCTTTCATAAAAGTTGGTTTCATTCTCACACTAGATGATGTAGGGTACTGGAAAGCACATTTGCCTTTTAAAAAATGGATCATAGTATTTGAAGCTTAGAGATCTAGTTCAGCCCTTTCATTTTGTAGATTAGATGACAGAATCCCAGAGAGATGAAATGATGTGACAATCCATTGGCTAATTCTCAATCCAATGATTTGGCAATCCATTAAATGGCAACACAAAAACATTGGCTAACTGAAGGTTTAGTTTCTCCTTTCTCACTAAAAACTTTTGAAAATAGCAATTCCATAACTCATAAATAAGATATATATCTAGTGTCCAATGATCTTTCTGTCTTACCCATAAAACTAGGCCCTAGTTACTAGGGCTTAAGTAGAACTACAGCTGATCCATAAGGGCAAGTCACAGTGAATAAAGTACAGAAGATTTTTCTCTTACTGAACTGAGTTGATGTCCCCTGCCTCCCAAACCTATTTGCATAATAATTCTAGAGAATGTATGATTGATGGGTCCTTCCAAGATACACAGTGGGGTATAGTAGAAATTGGACTTAGATTCAGAAGACCTGGGTTTGAGTCTTGACTTGGTCTCTTACTAACTGTATGACCTGAGAGGTCATTACATTGGACTTAGTTTTCTCATCTATAAAATGGGAATAATACTTCTTGGGCTCCGTACTTCAAAGAATTGTTGTGACCGTTGTATTTTGTCCCTATTAAAGAGTTATATAAGTATAATTAAGTTGATTGCTGGAGGATTGGTCATTACATGATGAATTTTTTCAGTCTAGGCATCTTATGAAGACCATATGTTAACATGTGAAATATTTTGTATCTGTAAAAGGAATCCTCACACCAGGGGCCTGGAACCACCAATCCTGAAATTACTGAGGTTAGTTATATCATCTTATACTATCCTACAGTGGATACGAAAATGAGTTTTGAAAATTTTAATATGAAATCAATTTTTAAGGACATGTTGAAAGATTTGTATTCCACCTTCACATCCCCCATTCCAAATTCTTTTTTTTTAATGGCCCAAGACAGTCAAGAAAGGATTTATCCATAAGACAAAGTTAGGAACAAGTGAAACTTCTTTTATGGTTGACAATTCCAGACATGTTTTGAAACAAACTATAAAAATGCTTACATCCTGCCACAAACTGATTTTTATAGCCTTCTCAGTACATGCAATAGCAAACTAACTACACCCAGCATTCTCCACCAGTTCTTTGGGGCCATTGCAAAGCAGCACTGTAGCTCCAGACAAGAAAGGGAGGGAAGAAAAGGGAAGGGCTGAGCAGAGGAAAGGTGTTCACAGTCCTTTGCATTATAATCATACCCTGGCCAAACCTATTCAAATAGAAAAGACAGAAATAACCAAATTTTTAAAAATCACCATTGGCATCAAATGGAGCCACATGATAATATACTTCCACATGTTTGTATCATAAAAACTTCTGGGGATGGGGGCAGAGCTTCCCTCAGAGTGTCATAGACCAGCAGGTCAACAGGATAATACTGATTTTGGAGTCAGAACAGTGAGTACTGACTCCTGAGAGAAACATTCAGCAGGAAAGGGATAAAGTTCCTTTTTCTCTTTTTTTCTTTTTTCTCTTTTGTTTCTGGCATGTAGGAGTGCTAAAAACTCCAGCTTGGGCCTCAGAATGGATGCTGTGACACATATATCCTCAGCCGGATGACAGAGCTGCCCCTGAAGTTGATGACGGTGTTTACAGTGATCATTTCCAAGTCCAGCTGGATGTCCCGGGGCCCTTTGATAGGGCGAGTCATCACCAGGGTGGCACTGATGGGTCCGGTTTGCTATAAAGAGAATAAAAATAATAACTGTGATAGTAATGTTAACTTTCCATAGCACTTTAAAGTTTACAAGCAATTTGTTCACAAGAATTCAACTTTATCCCCATTATAACTTAAGGGTTTTGGTTCTTGTTTTGTTTTATGGTTCATGGCTGCCCATGGTAAAAGAATTCATCACATTAAAGCCAACCTACTAGTAATGAACCTTAGCTAGACTGGACTTAAGACTATACTCAAAACTTTAATAGTTTGCTAAGACCTTCCAGAACTCAGCCTTTGAAAATATCACTTCCACACCATGATAGGCATGAGTAGAAAACATAATTCAGAGATGCAAAGTCACTTGCCCAAGGGCACGTGGTCAAAAAGCATCCATTAGGCACAAGGTACCATGCTAAGCTTTGGAGATAAAAAAAAAAAAAAGACAAAAGATAGTCCCTGCTCTCAAGGAGCTCCCAGTCTAATGGAGGAGACAACATGCAAATAATTATGTGCACATGAGATATGTTCAGGAAAAAACTGGAAATAATCAACAGAAAGAAGGCACTGGAATAAATGGTCAGAAATGAGATTAATAAGAAAGTAATTCAGAAGGATCAAGTCCATAGTAGGGAAGGTTCCTCTCCTAGGTTCTCTAGAGGTTGCAGAACAACAATAGCAGAGCAGAATAAGAAGAGCCTTGAATCAAGATATCAGTTCTAGATCCAACTCTGTTTTATGATCTTGGAAAGTAATGTCAGCACCCTGAACTACAGTTTCATCATATGTTAAAATAATGGAGATCAAAAAAGAGGTGAATGGAGATTTTATAGATAGACAGACAGACTTATAGACAGTCAGACAGATAGATAGATAGATAGATAGATAGATAGATAGATAGATAGATAGATAGATNTAGACAGTCAGATAGATAGATAGATAGATAGATAGATAGATAGATAGATAGATAGATGTGTAAAAATACACATCTATGTGTGTGTGTGTATTTACACTAGAATCTTGTACCTCTTATCAAAAGGAGGGGAAAGGAAGAAAGAAGAAAATGTATGTATATTAAGCTAGATAATATAAAGAACAGTCATAATATAGGATGCCATAAGTAGTTATTATAGGAAAAATAGCAGTAGAGATGACAACTCACAGAAGGCAAAATAAAAGAAAGGAATTACCAGGGAAACCCACTGCTTCAGAGATCTAGCTTAAAATGTACAAAGTATAGTTAACAAGTAAAATAAGAAAAGGTCTTAAAGCAAAGAGATAAATTTGATCTTAGAGTCACCACTGAAATATGAAGTGGGGAAGAGGGGCATTACTGGAATATGAATGTGTAAGAGTGTAACTTATTTAAAAGAAATGAAATAAATAAAAAGGCAAGAAAGTAAGGAGGCTAATAGGATTGCATGCTAAGAAAATTTCAAGGTCTTTCCCTTGAAAGGAAAAGAAAATTTGAGGTTAGAACTAAAGAATGTTCCAAGATGGGAGATATATGTCTGTAACAAGACACAAGGACCTTATGATGTTTTTTCTGAAAGAGTATTTTTATAGGAGGAGACCACCTTTTCTGAGAGCTGTTTCCTGCTCCAAGAGAAGGGACATATGAGTTCCCAATGGCAAATAGCACCCATTTTGGCAGGGGAAAAGAATAAGATTTTATATAGTATCTGGTATGTGCCAGGCACTAGGCTAAGCACTTTTCAAATATTATCTCGGGGAGGTAGGTACTGTTATCATCTCCATTTTACAGTTGAGGAAATTGAGGCAAACAGAAGTTAAATGATTGGCCTGGGCCACAAAGTTAGTAATAAAGGCCAGTTTTGAAGTCAGGTCTTCCTGACTCCAGCATTCTATCTACTACATCACCTTGTTGTCTCCAGGAAGGAAGGAGATAGAACCAGAGATGGAGAGCTCTAGGAGTAATAATAGCAGGCATTTCTATAGCATTTTAATGTTTTCAAAGCACTTTACAAATATTATCTCATTTGTTCCTAGGAGATTTTTTTTGTTGTTCTTGTTGTTTGTTTGGGGTAGTGGGGGGTGGGAGCTGCCAATTAGACACGTTTGACTTCATGACACCATTTGGGGTTTTCTTGGCAAAGATTTTGGAATGGCTTGTCATTTTCTTCTCCAGCTCATTTTACAGATGAGGAAACTGAGGCAAGCAGACGTAAATGGCTTGCCCAGGGTCACACAGCTAGTAAGTATCTGAAACTAGATCTAAATCCAGATCTTCCTGATTCCAGGGCCAGTATTCTTTCTAGTATACCACCTACCTGCCCCAATCCTGGGAGTTAGTTACTATTATTATCCCCATTTTATAGTTGAGGAAATTAAGGCAGGCAGAGGGTAAATGGCTTGCCCAGGGTCACCAAGTTAATAAGTATCTGAAGCCATATTTGATCACAGGTGTTCCCCATTCCACATCTAGCACTGTCTGCTGCACCATCTAGCTGCCCTCCAGGAGTAGTGGGCGATCATGGCAAAGAGCAGAGAACGGGATTAGATCTCATTTTCAGGATTCAAAGTGACTTCCATCACAAATCAATGCTTCCTTCTTGAAATGATCTTTCTAAGAGTGAGAGACAGAAGAAGAAAAAAATGGAAAAAGATGTATAAATGAATTACCAAAGGAATAGGATAAATGAAGGAATTCAAATTTGGTATCCCAGAAACATTATTTTCATGAAGGAGTCAGAAAGAATAAAGAAAGATCCCAGTGCAATTTATCAATAATATGAATAATATGGAAATAGATCTTGTTTGATGACACATGTAAAAACCAGTGGAATTGCGTGCTGGGTGAGGGGGTTGGGGAGGGGTGGGTGGAGAGGAGAGTAAGAACATGAATCATGGAACCATGGGAAAATTTTCTAAAAATAAAAAAAGAATAAAGAAAGATGGAGATCATAAAGCATGAATTAGAAATCAGAATATACTCAAAAGAAAGAGAAATGAGAAGAGGAAAGCAAAGGAAAATTTCTTGGGTAAGGGTATCCCTAGAGGATGTTATGTAAAATAAGTTAGGGAGAAGCTAAGATTTTGAACAACATGTTTAGCCAAGCAAAATCTTTGCTTTGTTTGCCAAAGTGGAAATGTTTGCAACCTGAGAAGCAGTAGCCAGTCTGTCTTCAGAATTTGTTACAGAAGAAAAGAAAGCCAATCATAGTCTGACATGAATCCTGTATTTGGGGAAGGCAGGTTCAAAGGGTTCAGAGAGGGGTTATATAGAATAGGATGACCTAAAATACTATAACAGAACTCAGCCCAGAGAAATTAAATATACTCTGAAGATAGAAATAGAAGATCCGTGAAGGTGAAAGAAATGGAGCATTCATTTAAAGAAACTAATGTGGGTAACACAGGAAATTCATCAACCAAATTAAATCTTTTTTAAGACAAACATAGAAGATAGAAGGACAGATTGCAGAAGAGAAAAACAAAGGCATAGCATGGTTCTATAAGAATACCATCAGGTATGCTAAAGCTCAGACCAATTACACTTCTAGTTACGGAAAAAACTGGCAGATGTGATTACTGAGTCATTGTCGGTAATCTTCAGAATCAAGACGAATGGGAAATGTGTTGCATGACTGGAAAGGGCAAAATAGTCTTCTGATTTTTAAAAGATGTGGGTTTGGCTTTCATTTCTGGCATAATTCTAGAATGTATTGGCAAAGGGATGGTTAGTAAGCACCTAGAAATGGAATCGCTGATCAGAGTCAGCATGACTTCATCAAGAATAGGTCTCACTAAGCTGACTTCATTTCCTTTACTGCCACATCAGGAGAATAATGTAGATATACTTTTCCTAGAAGTCAGAAAAACATTGAACAAAGTTCTTTATGCTATACTTTCAGACTAGATGGGGAAAATGCAGATTATGTAGGATAATAAGATAGAGACTAAAAGCTGAAAGGGATCTCAGAGATCATCTAGTCCACCCCCCTCCTTTTATAGGTGAAGAAATTGAAGTCCAATAAGGGCAAGTGACTTGCCCAAGGGCATACAAATGGCAAATGTGTCAGAGCTGGGATGTGTCAAGGCTTTTAACTCTGATGTCAGGGAACTTTCCACTAGGTCATAGTGTTGATTTAGAATTGATCGAATAGCTAGACCCAAAGAATAGTCATTAATGGGTTCTTGGCTAGGAAGGATTGGTTGGTCGTTGTCCTTCATACTCAAAGAGAACCAAAATGACATCAACGGTGATGTCTTCTGACTCAAACATTAACTGGATTTAAGTGAGGCAGAATTGTACAAAGCTGTCAGCCTAATTTTCTTCTCCAGAGTCATCAGAATGGCACTTCCAAAGTCACAATGACTGGTGATGGCTCAGGATGCCTCAGGAAGACCTTCTTCAATGTCTAACCGAGCTCTAAGTACATCACAGAATCCACTTCTACCACCTTAATGACCACTGGAACAAATTGTTCTCATCTGCCCCTTCTTCCAGGGAAGACTTCCCATGCCTGGGGTAGACATACCCCTCATTCACCAATGAGTCTGAGGCCTGTTGGTTATCCTCAAACTGGTTTAGCCTGCCTACCAATATAATTTACCAGGGTTGGCCACTGTACACACTATATCTTTTGGGAGTCATAGGTGAGAGCTGGGTGGCAAGTGGACCCCGAAGAAGGAGAGCAGACCAAAGGCTTAACAAACCCTTACATCAGAAATTCTAGTCTACCTTGAACACCCTTTATATCCAAGCTTGGAAAGAAGATACTAGTAAGTTGTCCCAGTGATCTGTGTTTGGCCTTTTGCTACTAAACAATTTTGTCAATGACTAACATATACATGTAGATGGCATGATCATTAAATTTGCAAATGGAAAAGCCATAGAAAATATAATAAATGGCAGAGTATAGATGCATAAAAGACCTTAAGATAAGGCTAAATGTAATAGGATAATGTTTAATAAGGATTGATAGTTTTATGCTTTGGTTCAAAAAATCAACTTCATAAGTAAAAGATGGGGGAATCATGGCTAAAGAGAAGTTAATCCAAAAGAGATTGGAGACTTTTAGTAGATTATGAGCCCGAATATCCATCAATAATACAATAGTACAATAGAGGAGACAAAAAATAATGCAAACAGATTTCATTAAGAAATATAGTGGGGGAGGGGCAGCTGGGTAGCTCAGTGGATTGAGAGCCAGGCCTAGAGACGGGAGGTCCTAGGTTCAAATCTGGCCTCAGACACTTCCCAGTTGTGTGACCTTGGGCAAGTCACTTGACCCTCCCCCCCCCCCCGTTGCCTAGCCCTTAACACTCTTCTGCCTTGGAGCCAATACACAGTATTGACTC